>NC_068937.1:60317293-60529542 GCF_016801865.2 Culex pipiens pallens | reverse complement strand
GTTTGGAGCTGAAATTGTGGGCGTGCAAATGGCACTCCGGCAAGGGCTTCTCCCAAAGGCACAAATAATTTAAATGAAACTCTCTGTAACGAAAACCATCACACCACCTAATGTTCTCAACTCTGCCCGGGGAAAACCCCCAAGTCCCTTTCCAATGACCGAAATTGGCCCACAGGGACGCACGGAATGGGACGATGCGCCTAATCGAAAGGGTGTAAAGAAGTGAGCTCGTGTGTGTGTGGGAGAAGTTCATTTGTTTTTCCGATTGGTTCGCCCCATTCTGTCGATATTTCGCTAAAAATGTCTTTTTGCAGAAGGAAAAAAAAAAAAGAAAACCGGCAACCCTTTCAATAAATTACTCTCCCTTTCGAAGCTCGGTTGGGTTGGGCAGGATTGTTTTGAAGTTCCGCAGCTATCGTTTTTCACTGGGCTGTAGCATAGATTGAGAGTGGAGAGCAATAATCGTAAATTCCGTTGAAACCAACAATAGAAGAGTGGATCTGAGCCATGTCCGTTCGACAAAACTGGCAGGGGATTTCTTCTTATTGTCTTTTCCATCGAAGAGAATAAATCAGATGGTTTTTGTGGAATTATGTCGAGACATCACATGTGCTGCATGATAGATGTTGTTCTCGAAATGTGTGAGATGGTTTGATGTCATAATAGAGTCACTGAACAAAATTGAAACTCTAGGTGGCAAATTTAACTTCTAACTTTGAATGTTTGTGATAAAAAATATGTTTTTTACTTGAAAAGGAAAAATAAATCATTTTCTAACATACTAAGCTGAACGACTTATTGTTATCAATTTTGCAGATTCGAAAAATTCGGAAAATCTCCAGTAGGCATGGTTTTACACTCCATACAATAAAACTTTTATAAATTTCATTTTAAAAAAAATTGGAGCATTTTTTTTTAAGTTGTCGGAAAGTAATGAGCATTTTGTTCAGCTCTTTTTACAATACCGTAAACCGGGATGAGTTTGATAGGATTTTTGTTTGTTTTTGAAATATTTACAGGTAAGGTTTTTCTCAAGATTTTATTTTTAAAACATGTACTGGGGTAGGCCACACAAAGTCCATGCTCTATTTTGGAAAAAAAGTTTTTTCAATAGTGTTTAGATAAATAGTTGCGTTGAAAATTCTTTGTTTAAATTCCGGGGTGACTTTGATAGTCATAGTTTTTTTTGTTAAAATCATATCTAAGATGTTCAAACTGTATTTGTACGTTAATCACTAAAGTAGCTGGTATAGTTTTCAAGAAAAAAAAAACAATTTTTATATTTAGTTAACTAAGTTTATAAGCTTTTTAACTAAATACTTATAAATTTCAGCTAAAATTGTTAAAAAGTCGGAATTTAGCATGAAATTTTTTGAAACTAGTTTTGTTTATAAAATTATCGATTTATATTGCATTTTATACGGAATTCGAAGCACGAATCACAAGTTATCACATTTTACATGAAATTTGTTCAATTAAAATTTCCTATAAGGGTTCGTTCAAAAATTACGTCCATGAATAGGGAGGGGGGGGGGGTGGTCTGAGGTTTGTGACAGCCCATGTTAAAGGTATAGGAAAAGTGCGTGAAAAGGGGAGGATCTGAAATCCCGAAAATCTCTGGACGTAATATTTGAACAAACCCTAAATTTGGGGATTTTTTTTCAATTGTTTTCAAAAACACATATTATTTCTATATTAAATTTTCAAAACAACCTATCCCTCATGGGATTCCTATGCAGATAGGACCTTTTGAAAATTTAATCGAGATTTATTATTTACAAACTTATATAACCATCTCTTAGTGGAAAATTGTCCAAAGAATCCGAAAATGTATTACGTTTTCCGATTCAAAATCATGTTCATTGAGAAAATCATGACACTTTGAGAAGTTTAAAATAATGACTTTCATCATTATTTCCTTAACTATAGTTAACTAACTTTTTAAAAATGTTAAAATTTTATGAATAGTTCTTTTTGGGGTACTTTGAGCACTTCTATTCCATGGTCAGTATGATTCTAAACAATTTCGTACGTATTTTAATTGTACTCTTCATTTTGCAGAAAAAACGCAAACCTATCAAAGTCACCCCGTTTTACGGTACTTGGATTGTATGCTCGAGTATTCGTCCAATCGAGCTCATATCCGGGATTTCGTAAACTTGTTTGAAGCATTTTTGAAAATGGGGTTAGAGGAAAAGATTTCAAGCAGACTCACATAAGAATGCATGTAAGTTTGTGTCATGACCCTTTCTTAACGAGATTTTTTGTATGAATGGTTGAAGTCATATTTGCATTCAGTCAGATCATCAGATTGTGTAAATTTTTAGCTTGCAGTTGCAGAATTAACCTACCAAACGATGCATTTTGCCTAAAAAACGAACCAGTACATAATGCCACGTTTACCTGACACGATGTGACATGCACATTCCACTAAAAATGCATCGTGTAGTAGGTAAATTCAGCAATTACTAATTTTAAAAATCGTTATCTCAACAAATTTCAATTTGCCCAACAAGAAAAAAGATTATTTTTATGCAAAATCGATGACGTTTAATTTAAAATTAAATCGCATCCATGTAATGTTTTTAATTGAGCAAATGATTCTAATCGATAATCTGATGACACCATTCAATGCAGAGTCCAATTTCCCTTAAAAATAACAGTCGTGTTTTGCTCCATCATTTTTTGTTTACAATATATGGCCATCTGAATACAGAGGTTTTTTGAAACATATACGGTTCCAAAAAAAGAAGGGGTGGTCCAATTTTGCTAAAATTCGTGGTTCTTGCATGTTTCAATAGTATAAACAAACAGCTCCGTCAAATTTGAGCATGATCAGAAAAAATCGATTTCAAATGTGTACTTTTTGGTATACATTTGGGGTGAAACGACCCAAATACGTTATGAAGGTAAAAATACAGCCAGATAAGGGAAAATTCATGTTTGAAACTAATTTGTAGATATGTGAGCCACTTTGCTTAGAAAAACTCGAAAAAAGTCTTTACGTTACAACAAGCATGCGTCTTATATACTTTTCAAGGCATCTAATCATAATTTGCAATTTAGATCATCAATCGGATTCCCTTTATTCTAATTGATCTGAGACGAAACTTTCCCCAAAGTGCTACTCTTAATCCGGGCTCTCAAATGATTTCCAAGTCCCACATGTGAACCTCTTTTGCAGAGTATAATCTCATTGCGAGCAGTCACCTGCTTTCCTTTTCGCTCATTTCTTTCGTGAGTGGTCAAAGCGTGAGTGCGTCATTATTTTCTAATAGAAATGTGACATCCCCCTGGACAGTTTATGTGATGTGGGTTCCAGAGTTCTGACCGCAACACCTCTGGGCCAAACTGCTGGTGAAAGAAACCAACCCAACCCAACCCGAACAACATCAGAGGAAAAATCTCGTCGCCCATCGTAAATTTTTTATTCCACAATGGGATAAGAGAGTGTAACCTTAAGCCAAAAGGACGAATTTTCCAATACAAAGGTCACGTATTACACACAGAAGCTGGAGTAGAACTGAACTGGGGAGGACAATGAAGCTGGGATGAAGAGTAAACAATCTTAATATTATAAGAGCAAGCAACTCCTGCAGGATGAACAGAAACTTTATCATTCTTCTCAGATTGCTGATGGCTGATTTTGGTCGCACACATACTAGGTGGTTGGTCGGACTTGGTGTTTATACTGGATAAAGTGAAGAGGAGTTGGTGAGGGAAAGCTTTTCGTCAGTATTACGTTTTATTATGTTTGATTGGCTTTCATCAAAAGATTGCTTATTGCTTTAGTCGGGCATTCGATGAATTGCTTTTCTTTGCGAAGATGTACTTTAATGTGGTAAGTTTGGTGTCCTATGATTTGTTGAAACGCAATTGCTGAGATTAGGTTTGATGTTTTTACCCATTTTATCAATTCTTTAAATTAATACCTTACCTGTTTATGATTTGTAATCCTACCAAAAGAAACTGGATTATGAATTTATTGTATTGTGGGTTTTACGACCAGAAGGTTAATTTTTCGTAAATATTTTGAGTGAGGTGGAGCAATATTGTTTTTTTGTTATATATTTCTGGTTTTAAATACAGAGACGTAGATTTGTATAGACCAAAAGGTGAAAATTGCTAAAAAAGGATTTTCTATCTCAATTTAGCTTTGTGTACACAAATGCGTGATTTACATTCTACTATCTCATGTTATTTAATTTCACGATTTCGTTAAACAATAAGACTTTTTGAAGAAAACCATTCAATGTTTGGACATTTTTGGATGTAACGAAAAAAATATCACAGATGCATTTGAGTCCTAAGTAAGCAACTTTAATTTTCGCATAACTGTAATACATATGAAACTAACAATATAAAACTACTGTAAAATGTCATCAGCTTTTGTCATCATGAAACAAAAACAGTTTACTTATTGCTGAAAGATTTTATTACAATTTATCATCGAAACATAATCGATTAAAAGTAGATTTGTGTTACAAACATATAAATTCAACATTTATCAGTTCAACATAATGCAAGTACATGACTCATAAATGAAATTACAAACGTTCAAATGATTAAGTTGACATCATCGGTGTTGTGTTGTTGAGAAGCACAATTTATTTTGCTCGTTTTATTTGTGTTAAAACCGTCCAATATGGTTACGAAATTTTGCGTATGTAATGCCAGTGTAGATAAAAATATTCCTCTTAAATATATATTTACAGTACTATTTGTCTGTGTTTCTAGTCTTGGTTAAGTTGATTCTTATCAGCACTAATCCTTTTGTTCATTATTCTTACGATTTTTGTTGATGTTGTATATTGTGGTTTTACTTTTTCGTACCATTTGTTCCGCTCCTAATCGTTGAAATTCTATTTTTTTTAGTTTGAAGATGGGGAAACTGTTGTAGTCTCTAGTGGTAGCTGTCACGTGTTACCCTCACACACTACGCACTACTGTTCTTCTGCTCTATGTGCTACGGATTCTCGATGAATATATAAAACATGTAAATACTTCCTAAAAGAGAGCTAATTTTCCTTCACATGTTGTTCTTTAATGATTTTTTTTCTTGTAACACAGATATCGGTAGTTTTATTCTTCTTCTTGTAATATGCAGATTTATTGTTGTATTGTACACTTTTTGTTTCTCACTTTCACTACAAAATCCTTAATTTGTCTTCATTCGTCACCAAACAAAAACGTTGCGTCACAGAGTGTTGATTGAGAGAGAGAAAGTTTTTCAGTTAACATCGCGCAAGAAGAAATAGTTGACCCCGTGGCAAGGATAATGTTTTACAATCGTTTCACTAAAATTGATCGTGCACAGACAAACAGACGTGATGGTTGAAGTAAATTGATTAGTGAGAGTCTTGCAAGTAACCCAAATTCTTATGAGTCTGTAGTAAAATTTGATACTTTTCAGTTTCATCTCAATTTGTCTGTGAGGTTCAAAAGCAGGGTGAGTTGGAATCCGGGCGGGCGGAATAAAAGTGCCCTCTCAAAATAAATGAAAAGCCATTGGAGTTGGTGTTTAATGTTTTGCTACGTTCCACTCGGTTCCTCGGTTCGGCTCATTTTTTTCTCGTTCCACCAGAAGAGTGTTCTCCCTGTGGCCATTGGGCGGTCGACCCTTCGGGTGATGGGCCGAAATGTTTGTTTGACAAATTCGTTTGAATCACACTCGTAAAAGTGAGAGGCGGAAAAACGGCTTTCTCTTTACGATCCAATTACAAATTCAGCACTTTGGGGAGGAGCTTGAATGTTTTTTTTTGTTGGGTTTGCATGGAGAATTCTTTCCCCACTATTGTACTGGGTGATTGCGATTGGTGGGGCAGAGAATTTGAGAGGTCTTTTGGCAAGGGTCAACCAAAAATGTTGAATTTCTGTGGTGCAATGTCGACATTAACCATTTTAAGACGGCTCGTGGAAGTGGTTTCATGATGAAATTGCAGCAATCGGAGAGTTGATTTTTCAAATTAAGTTATCAAGTGCATTTTTAAGGTAGGAAAAATGTTATTACTTTTTTTTCATAACAAGGCATTTCGAGATTTAAGTATGTTTGGAAATTAGTAATTTAGTTTGGAACGATATCCTATTATTTATTTGTTTTCCAATCCTGGGTTCGAGGCGTTGTAAACGAGTCATTTTGTTCGATTATCTGCAAGACATATCATGAATTAGTTTCTTATAAAAACCATATTATTTATTGGATGAAATATTGATATATAGATGAACTACATTCAATTGAGATTGGTTTATTTTTCAACTTATAAAATTTGCATGCTTCAATTTGCGGGAACTGCACACTTTCAAATGCAAATAGTTCTGCATCGAGTAATTGAGGGCAAGCTTTTCAAAATAATTGTTCCCATCGCAGCTTATGTGCCACATAACCTTCAAGCAATTTCGCCTCCAAAATGTACTGCTCCTCGCCAAATGCAACGTGATTTCGCCATTCGGCCACAAAAAAAAAACGGGTTGATATTTCCATCAACATTCCAGCCCTCGTCAGCAGCGCCGTCGTTCTCGTCAACATTTTCCCTCCACGGCTAAAGTATTCGAAATATTTTTATTTTATTACTACATCCGAGCACGAGATCCGGGAAAGGCTATAAAAGGCCCCAATTCTGTCGGTTGCCAGCAAATGTTCACATTTACATGACCTCTTCTCTCCCCTCTTCAACCTTCTAACACACTCCAACATTTGCAAAAAAAAAAAAACGAGAAATAGACAATAAAATGTTTGTTACATTGTTAGCATTTCCGGTTATGTTTGCTTTCTCCCTGGTCGGCGCAAAACATGTCGCTTTTTGGTCCTGGGGACGTCCCGTTCTCAGTTTTCTGGTACTTGACGATGGCCATCGCACCGCACAGTTAGTGACCCTTGGCCAAACGACTATGGGGTGAACCATGACAGAGTTAGTTTGCTAGTTCCATTCTGCCTCGTTCCACAGATTCCTCTTGATCACATTTAGTGGTGAAATAAAACCGCCAAGCTTGTTCCAAATGGTTCCCGTTTGATGCAATTTAATTGTTTTATTTTATTTTCCGCAAAATAGTGCACCATCTTAAAACAGATGAAATAAAGAATATGGGTCATTTATGTGAACATAGGAAATTAAGCGGATCGAATTTCTCACTTCAATTGTATATTGGCTTTAGTAGACAAACATAGATGTAAAATAATTCACAAAAATTAAACATGTCATTCTCTTTTAAATCTCATTGAGTTTATTAAAATTGACAGTTTTAATCACTCGTGATTAGCATTATTTGCGTTCCATAGAATCTTTTCCTTTTCTAATGTCTATACTGTAGGATATCAAGATTGAAAAGACTGCACCAGATCACATATCAAATTATTTAGAACCTTTCGCACGTACGTACAGCATAAGTCCTCTTTGTCATGTGGCAGGTCGAGCGAGTGCAATCAAACTATTGTTTCATCAAAACACATAGACACTGCTGGATGCTGGGTCTGTGTGTCTGCATCGCATACCAATGCAGAATATGTTCGTTTGCATCAAAGACCGCAATAGTGCAATATTGGTGCAACCTGCCCTGCTGGTCTGTCGTCCACTCTTGGAATGTAGTGCCATTGTGTGTAAGTGGAGAGTGCGGTGTGGCAACAACTATGTCCGGCCGCAATTATAAATGCCTGGTCTGCCTGCTCACGTATGACTTCAGTACACCGGATGGTCCTTCCGTCACCACAGTTTTGAGGTAGACTGGACTTTGTGATGGCCGTTGGGCACAACTCTACATTTAGATAACCTCAAAGTCTCAAGATTTAGATTTGCTCTGCAATTTTCATTTGGCTTCTTTTTATGGCTGAAACGTGCTTAGCAATGTGCTTTATTCCTTTGTTCAGATATCAATTCGATAAACAAACTTGTTCACTTTTTGCAAAACGTGCTTTTCTACAAAAAGTTTGTCATGCTCCATGAGAACTTTTTGGACAATTGGCTCGTTAATCTTTTAAAAAGATATATAGATTTAAGTTCATCCCTTCATACTGATGTTGATGATTATTATTCAGTTCAGATTCGATTATTCAAAGGCCTTAAAAACTGTCACTACTTATAATCTAATCACGAAAAAAAAAATCGAATTTGAAAATAACAAAAAAAATGTTTTGATCTTGATTCGATTATAATATATATCCGAAGTCTCATACAAAACTTCGAATAATTTAACTTCGGATAATCGAAACTTTGGATAATCGAGGCTTCGGATAATCGAATCTGGACTGTATACCCTTTTTTAAGCTTCGGTTCGAGATCAACTGCGCACTAGAAAAAAAATTAGTGTACATAAATTCGAATTTCATGCCAAACGCAAAATAAGTATAATCTTAAAGCAAGAATAATCAGACATAAATCGTTTAAAAATTCATTATTCAATTATTCCAAATCATCAGAAACCTTAAACCCTTTTCGCAAAAATTTCACATATACGTTTTTTCAGTTTTAAGTTTATTGTGCATTCTGGTTCTGTAGCATGCGAAATTTTAGAAAACTCCAGAATGTTAGTACTTTGTTCTAGAAAATTCGATAACACCCCACTTTTTCACAAATTCCTATCCGATCTTATGGGTGGGACAAATTGAGTCAAAAATAGCAGTTTTGACAACTGTACTGCCGTTCTACGCATAATTGTCCCATGTTCAAAAAAGTGCAACTGAGAAAAAGGCGATTGAAATTTTTCGACCGTTTTTTGTGTTTCTACGCATAATTGTCCCGTGGGTCCCATAAGTCCCTAACCATCCCAGTTAGCAGTTTTTATCACTCTTATTTGTAATCCTCTTGCTACACAACAGGTAAACAAGACACAATACTTCGTAAAACTGATAATTTCGTGATAGAAAATACTTGGTGGGACAATTATGCGTAGAAGTACAACGATGGGACAAACAGACTTGGTGTTATTTTCACTGAGTTTTATGTGTATTTCGAAAAGTAAACGTCAAACTAAACCTAAAAATGACAAAAGGTCAGAATCGAATAAAATGACATGGGACAATTATGCGTAGAACGGCAGTGTACCACACATATTTTTTGTATGGAGCGTGGACAACAGCGAACCCTATAAAATCGGTGTGCCTAACAACTAATTTCCCATTTAGTGAATATTATTTGTGGTATAGTTCACTAAACTTTTTGCTAATTTTTATACTTTTTGCCAAACTTCGGAGATAAAATTGATGGAAAATAAACGATCAAATTGAGATACGTTGTTATCTCTGTTATCTGTAATCTTGCAAAAAATCTGGTAATGATGGATAAATAATTAATGTTTTGAATTGAAACTTTTTTCTACATGATGGTTTTACAAAATTTATGTATTTCGTCAAATCTATTAAAAAGACGCTACAATTAGCAATATTTCAACAAATAAGTTATTTTTCAAAAACTTCTGCAAAAATTTCATGATGGTAAACAAATGACGCTATATTGCCAATGTTGTTCAGTCGCGTTTATTAGCCCATCGCCGGGCCCTGATCATGTCCCAAATCAACTTTCACTGTCCTTCTTTCCATCGCGAAATTTTCAGCACCAATAATTGCTTCACGCAGAAAAATAAGGCATATTTGAATCAACAAAACGTTTGTTGATTTGAAAATCATAATTTTTGTTGAATCGAATCGCTAAACGTCAAAGCAGCTTTTTCAAAACAACAAAAGACTTTTGTGGAATCGAGAAAATCAAGGTTTGTTTCAACGTAAAATCGGCGTTGATTACTGTCGTGATCGGAAATTTTGTTGATTCAAACCTCGTACAGGCTGATTCTACAAAACTTTTTTCTGCGTGTTGATCTCTTTTTCTCACTCACAATCATTCTCCCTCAACTGAGCGTAGCCACAAAACAAAATTTGCCAACGCTGTTTAACGGGATGTAGTGCGTGATCGTTTTCAAATTCCCCTCTCTCGTTCTTTCATTGTGATTTTCTGAGAATACAGAAGAATCTTCGGCGAGTGTCAATGAACGAAGAAAAGAGAAAGGAACTGCTCATGCTGGCAATCACGAGATAAAAGAAGAGAGCTCACAAGCAGTCGCAATAGTGACGGTCGCTATACCTGCTGATAGTTTCTTTCAGGAATCATCAAATGATAGTTTATTCTATCACTCATTCACAACACTGGTGATCAGAAATGGTTTAAGGTTAGGTTTGAAGCGTATTTTAAATCGTTGTACATAAATATCAACATACAGCGTAAGGACCCTATTGTTTTGTTATTTTTAGAATACAAGCATGGTGTGAATAAAGTGTGTTGTAATTTCGGGTGTAATTTAATTATTTTTTTATGTTTGCCAGAAGATGATTTGTGAAGGCTTGTCCTACAAGAAAACTTAAAATGACCAGAAGTTCAGATTTAATAAGTTTTGTGTTCAAAATATACTCTTCCCTCCTACAAAAATAATGAAATTGGATCCAGTCAAAACCTCACTTCCTTTCAAGAGTGGTGAAAACGGATCGGAAGCATTTGTTTGATTGAAATGAATTTCCCTTTTTACTCTCCCTCCCGCTTCTGATTGAACCTCGGATGGGGTTAGAATTCTATCCTCTGTATGTATGTGAGGGGAATTAGCGAAAAATCTGAACCCTCTCACTCAAACACACTGTACGACGCATCGTTAATTGTAGAATAATCACAGAGAACAGATACACATCTTGGTTCTAACTTGTGTGTAAACCGTGTAAACTAAAAAAATGCGTTGCATACAATCTTGTATCAAAGAAGTTAGAGTGTGCAGGATACGCTTGGCGGCGCCACCGTCGCGGCTGAGAATACTTGACTTAACAATTAAAAAGGCTCAATAATTTCGAAAGAAAATAAATGTTAATCTCGTTTAAATATAAAATTCACTTCTGTATAATTCCAGTTGACTAAAAATAATGCAAAAATGCAATAACATTAACGAAAACATAGCAGAAAATTCATTCAAAAATGATTTTTCTAGCGACAACTTAAAATAGTCCCTTTACACATGTTATGTCCGATTTAGTTTTGTTTACCTTCTTGGGCGCGTAAAATTACAACCCTCTGATGAAGGGCAGTCAGACATTGGTCTGATGTCGTTCGTACGGAATGTTTTATGCAGTGATTAGGTGGTCCAACGTTCTGCTACTGTAGGCCATCATGATTTTGGAAGTGGCGCTATCTAGGCGGATGGTGCACACCCTAGCTCTTTTCAACGTATTTTGGTTTGAATTTTTACACACGTTTTTCAATGCTGTTTGTTCAATGATATACATCTGTTCTCTGTGGAATAATGAAGCTGTCGCCGTCTTTGTCATCGCCGTCACCACCTATCGATGGTACCGTCCCGGTGCGATACTCGCGCTAGGTCATTGTGATTATTGGAAGTATTGGGATGATTTCTGCCGCTGCTGTCATTTGGATTCGTCGACCGCGGACTAAGCCGCAGCTCACCACCTCCACGGGATGCCGTCGGACTGTGGCCGTCGAAGCAGCTACTGGCAGCACTGCCGCCGGTGCTGCTACTCCGACTGCTACTACCACTGCTTAAATTCCCCAACAATGGTTTTGATTTGAGTGGATTTAGGACGTCCATATGGAGGACGTCTTGCTGCTGCTGGTGATGGACCGTAGAGCCGGCGTCGTCCGGAGTGTCCAGCACCGAGGTCGATATCGTGTAGGTTAGCCGTTCGTCACTGTCATCCTGTTCGAATGCGTATGAATAGCGATGATGAGTAGAATTATGATTGCTGCTGCATGATCCCATTCCACTGGCGTGGGCTGGCCGGTAATGGGGGTGATGTCCGTGCAGATGTTGACCTCGGCCTCGGCCCCGTACACGACAATAATAGAGATGGAACAATCCGAACGAGATTAGCATACCGAGGGTGGCCCCGACCACAATGAATAGTCCGTAATGAGAGCCACCACTTGACACCGGCCGTACATCATTCCATTCTTGTGGTAGAATTTTTGACGACGTTTCCACGGACGTGGCCGGAATCCGTAGCGGGTCGGTGTTACTAGCTTCAGCGGAAGGAGTCGCCGTCCGGGACGAGTTTAGTACGTGCACGGCATGATGGAATGGCTTGAAGTTGGCATTTTTCAGTGATGCCAGATAGATGCTGTCGTAGATGGAGAATTTACTAGCGCCCTTCCTGCCGTGGGACGTTACTCCGTGGTCATACCCGCCGAGTGGACCCATGCTGTCAATGTCAAAATCGTCCCGGAACTCGTCGTCGTGCAGTTGATCGCGGTTAAATTTTAATTTCATCTTCATATGATTTACATTTTTGCGGGTCTTGCCCGTTACATTGTAACTCTTTCGCGGGACCTTTCTGCGGGTTGTGCTCGTGGACACTGGCGGCAGGGGCGTTGTACTGGGTGGGATGTTCCGTTCCAAATTGCCTTCGGCGGTGTCTGTTTGCTCAACGTGGTCGTTGTCGTCACCGACAGAGTTGTTTTTATTGCTGATGAAGGAGGAGTGACGCCCGGACTCGTTTGTTGTCGTTTGTGTCCCCATCGTCGTCGTCGAGGTCTGGTCGTATTTTTTCAGCATCAACTTCGAGGTCAACGTCGAGGAGGATGGCAGCACCGTCGTCGTCGTCACTGTTATTTCTACCAATTTGTCACTCGTCCTTGGCGTTGCCGGTTGCTCCAAGCTGGCGGGACTCGTTCGTGCCATCGAATCAGTTTGAATTAAGCTATTTCTGTTGGCTTTTTTCTCCTCCGTATCACTCTTATCACTCGCTTCGTCACGTTCGTTTCCAGTTACGTTAACAATCGCCGTTATTGCTGTTAAATTGACGACTTTGTTTACACTTGAACTATTCGCTAATTTATCATTGTTTGCCATCGGATTAGGGTCCGCTGCCGGAGTGGCGGTCTTGAGTGGAATCTTCTTCTTTTGTGGCACTTTCTTCTTCGGTGTCGAAATGGTGACTTTCTTCGCTCCGTTCACCGCTTTATCTCGATTCGCATCGCTAATCGTGTTATTATGAAAATTGCGCTGCAGTGCTGGCATCCCTTCTCCTGTTGTAGCGTTCCCAAAACTTTTCGCGCTCAAATTTACATCCAAATTCACCGCCTTCTTCGTCCCGTTGACGTTTACTTTGTTTCGGTCGTTAGCCACCGCGGCAGCACCATCAGCAATCATCGTAAAATTCTTTAATAAACCGTTCTTAGCGCCTTCTCCACTCCGCGGCTTATCATTCATCATGCCAATTTTCGGAGCAGAGGACGCGACCGCGGTTGGACCGATTTTATCGCCCTCTAATGGATGCTTCACGGTTGTTTGATCGCTTTTAAGGCGATTTGGTGCGTTCGGGTTAATTAAATTTTCATTCCGGCACTGTGATTTGAGCAGCGCAATTTTCGTCGCCATTTTCGCCAGTGTCCTGCCCGATTCCCGGGTACACCTGCTCCGGCGACCGCCGGTCGTAAATCTACCGAAAATTTCAAACTCATCTCCGCTGTCATCGCCGTCACTATCTTTGCTGTCCTCAAACAGCATCTCGTCCCGGCACGGTTTGGCCCACTCAGCGATTCCGAGCAAATCGGCACACCGGACCGGATTATTTTCCAGCAAAAACTCGCTCAAATTGGGTGACGTTTTCACCACCGATTGGCTTAACCCTTTCAGGTCATTGCGTTGAACGTTTAGCAGAACAAGCCCGGGCAGGGGCAGTTCCGGCAAGTAAGCGATTCTATTTCCCGCCAAATTGAGCGTCCTTAGATTCTTCAGATACCTAAACACTCCCGGCTGCAACTCGTAGATGGCGTTGTTCTGCAGGTGGAGATGGTTCAGATTGGAGGGGAGACTGACCGGGACGCGCACCAGCTGGTTACGGTCAAGGAAGAGGGTCGAGAGCAGTTCCAGCCGGCCGAGCGCATCGTCCTCGATGTCCGATATCAGATTGTCCGAAAGAATGAGCTGCTGGAGCAGGGGGTAGCTGTCCAGATCGCCGCTTCGAATTACCTAGAAATGGACGAGATAAGAAAACATGATGGCGATTAGTAAGGAAAACAAAAAAATATTTTGGGTGATGCTGGCCTCGATTCAGATTGCATTATCATTTTCAATTATGGATAACTATAGAGTAATTACTAGAGTTTTTTTTGAATAGGTCCTATAAACATATGAAAGACAAAAGTTTATAGGACCTTTTCTACAAAAAAAAAAACTCTAGAATTGTTAATTCATCTCCTAATTTAGATTTGTTGAATCCAATCCGAATTCAACAAAAACAATTGATAAAGCTCAAATCAGTTCAACTTGCTTCCCTGTTGCCAAAGCAGCCCTTTTTTGCTAAAAGATTGTTGATGAAATCAGTTAGTATTTAAATGGCAATAGCAAATAGTTTTTTTAAATTTATAATTTTAATTTAATGCAATCATTAATTTAAAAGAAATAAAAACACTGTTTCACATTTTCTCATCTGTGAATGCATTTCAGATAGGATTATCCGAAACCATTCTAAAAAGGATCACTTTGAAAATCGACTCTAAGAAAAATGTTTTGTCTGATTTTGAGTCAATGAACTCGAATATGATCTCCATTCTTGTCACATTTCTGAAATGTGTTTAAGTGTAAAAATGTTTAAAATGTGTTTGGTTAACCAAGAATGTTTTATATTGAAACAAAAATCACAAGCTCGCTCGTCGGTTCTCGGACCAAAGCTAGAAAGAATTTCCCTGGAAGAATCTACTGTGACGTTCAACTTTGGCACCTAAAGTGCAAAAAAGAAGACAATGCCATAGCATTTTTTTTCGCTTCTCAATTTTCCATTCTTTTCGAGGAATAGTTAGGGCACGTCATTCTTCGCCTCCCCCCTGCTGTGATACATAATAAAAATCCACTTACGAAAGGAGAGAGACAACCACATCCCTCCTCCCTGGCAAGGTTGAGATCAAGCAAAGAAATTTGGCCAGGTTAGAGGCATTTCCGAGGCATCCCTTTTGTCCGGTTCACGGCGTGTCACTCACTAGTTCCCGTGAGAAGGAACAAAAAAAACTATCAACAGCAAAAAGTGAAAGAAAATTTCATTATAATATGAGAGCTCGGTTTTGCTGTGCGAGTGGCGGTGAACCCCCTTCCGACGATTGCCCGCCCGAAGAATGTGAGCAGGGTTCAACGCAAGAACGTGGACAAAGGACTTCAGATTAGTCGATAAAAAGCTTAATTCGTGTTGACCCCAAGAGCAAGAGTGGAAGTCATGCATGAGAAGGCCAACTTTATTTGGTGGATTTTTTTCTACTTTGACGCTGGTTGAAAAGACTCGGGGTCAGGGTCTGAGGAGAGCATTTATAAAATAAATTTGTTGTCAGCTAAATTTGTTATTAGGCGAAAGAGGTGAAGTGAAGCGAAAAATAACTTGGTCTTTAAAAAAGATTTCTTTTAGTGAAAATTGGGCTATCTTTAAATTTTTTTGTTCTCTATGGTTTGAAAAAATGCTAACTATATCTTTTAAACGAATAATTTGGACAATAAACACAAAACGACAATCACCATTCAAGTCAAGGGTGCTCAGATCCACAAAGGCCATTTGTGAAACAGTCATGAGATCTTCAACTCCGCATACCCTAAACCACATCTCTTCAAAGAGAACGTTGTCACGATTTCGCTGGGACAAATCTTTTCACCCCCTCTGCAGCGGTCTTTATTCAGATCCCGTGGACCGGTCGTCGCCCTCGATACGGCTGCTGCAATTAGTAAGCTTCCGTTGCTCGCTTAATGCAAACATCAAGAAAAGCAACACTTGAGCTCAGGCTCAACAAGCCGCCCACTCGCTGTATCTCACTCAATGAAGCCTGCTAAATCCCCGCGCGGGGCGTCCAGGACCTTGTTTTCCCCCGAGGAGCTGCCTCACATTCATTGAATTATCCGTGTCTTGTGTCTTCTGCCACTTTGCTACCTGTCCTCCTACTGTAAATGTCTCCGTGCAAATAGGTATGTATGTCGTCGACGGTCCTGTTGTTGTCTCCTGTGTACCGTAAATGAATGACACTCCGCGACGGATTTGGTGGGAAACCCGGTGAAAGGTGTGGCGTTGGGCAGTGCGGAGAAAAGTTGTCCCAAGCAGGGGGTTTTCCGCTGTTTGATAATGTCGTAAAACGCTTGAATACGTAATTCAGTTTATTTGTCCGACCGTGAAGGGAGAACTCGCAGCGCGAAACAAGGAGAATGGAAATGTATTAAAAAATGTTAAAGCAATCAAACACAACTTTTTGTGATTTTGAATAAAATTACAGAGATTTTCGACATGTTTTATTTACTTGATTCACATTTCTATGTACAGTGGACTCTCTCGTTGTCGATATTGAAGGGAACGTCGAAAGCAAGAGGCATCAAATTATAGAACGAAAGATTTAAGCAATCTATTCGAAGGGACTAAAAAATTAGTTGACAGCTGGAGGAATATTGTCATCGAAAAGATCGACAGTCCATTGTAGAAATAACCTTGCAACATATATCCAACGAAAATTATATTTCATTAAATATTTTATTTTTATGGTTAAGACACAAAAACTAACCCAAAATGCTTAATACATTATTACGTCTATGCTAATGTAAAAAGTTTCAAAAAATGTCTGGAGTTCATCGTCTTTTTTTCATCCCAAAATACAAAGATTGAAAATTAAATTAACTCGTGAAAACTCGCTTTGGAATTCAAAATTTGTACAATTTTAAAATATATGTTAACTATTTACAATCTATTGTACAAGTGTTTCAAATGTAAATTGTCATTTTAAGCAACTCAATTCCTTGAAAATTCGTTCTTTTAAATAGTTTAGAAACAGAGTTAAACTTAGAAAAGTTCAGAGAAATATTTTTTTTTTTGCAAAAATACGTTTTTTTAGTGACAAACAAATGCCATCTTCACTAGAGATCCTAAATAGGGAGACTGGTCGAAGTGAATTTAACGTACCCAAACAGACACGAGTTTGACGTATCCAAACGAGCATTTGCCTTTACGCCCAGCAAAACTTATCAGTGTTGCCAAGCTCAAAACATACGTTGCCAGATCGATTTAGCAAACTTAGACCAGTCTCCGGGTATCTAATCTTCACATCTTCATCTTACTTGGTTACAACCGCCATAAGAGAAAAAAAAAACCTCAATGGAAGTTATTTTGATGATCATGCTGGAATTGAAAAATTGAAATGCTGGTTTTTAAAAATTCTTTTAAATGAATATTTTTTAAGCTGAACTTTTAAACGGGCGTAGAACATGTAGAAACCGTAAGGCATTTTTCATTAAAAACATTAGTAAAATCTGGGATATTTAGTTTATCTTGAATGTCTTCCCTTTAATAGAATAATTTGTAGATTCTATTTGCGATTCTCTTCGGATACTCTTGACCTTTTTGTGACTGAATCGTCTCCGAAGGTATATATCGTTCGATTAAGATTTAGCGTGAATCCATGTTCTGGAGCCCTAATGTGAATATTTTATGAACATTACCTGAATCCTCACAAATCAGGATAGTTTTGTTACTTCTCCTAAGCGTGATGAAAATAGCAAATCGAATTTACTGCGAAGTTTACCTTTTTACATGCGAAAGACACCGATTTTCCGAGTAACGTCCAATCAGCCCAATTGAAACCCGACACGGCGTCGGACAGCAGAGTCCATTAGTGCGACGACGAATCAGGGCAGAATATCCGAAATTGTGTTTCATTCGTTTGCGGTGACATTTCCGGGTCCCCCGAACATGCCCGGGAAGAGTGGTCGGGTCATGGTAGACCAATTAATGTGTCTTCCTTTCAGCTTCAGACCAAAGAACACGTACGTATCCATTGGTGTAATTGACCCAATAAGTTGCGATGCATGTTAAATATACGTGTTTGCAATAATTATTCAAGGAAAAAGTTTTCGACCAAAAAGTCTGGTCTCCGTAAAACACATACACACACACACACAATTGACCGAGAATGAGGGAAAAGTTTTTCATCTTCATCAGTTTCGAACTGGGAAGCAGCAGCCAGCCAGCTACATTGCTTGGGAAAACTTTGTTCGAAACAGATCTCCTCAACCAGCTCCGCTCCGAGACCAGGAGTTGAATGCAGAAACCCCATGGAACGATACAAAACTCGTAATTGGGAGAGCTGTACGGGCAATAAGGAAGAATATTAATGAAGACGGAAAAATACTTTGGATTATTTTTGCGGCTTTAAAGTTTCCAGCTTCCGAATCCAGCAAGACCACCACAACTTTGTTTTCTGATTGGATTAAATCGTGTGCAGGAGCAGGAAAATTGTCGGATAGAAAATTGCTGGCCACTGAGCAAACACGTTTTCGCTGGTTCAGCTATGAATGATGCGATAATTTTATGCTTTTTGTGGTTTTTTTTGAGTTTAAAAATTGGGGTTTCTTTTGGTTCTTACTTTAACAGTAACTTATTCATTCGGATGTAATTAGGTGTACTGAACTTGAATCCCAAATATGAGCTTGACTGGTTGCGACAGGACCTGGCGTTCTGGCTTTGTAGTTTTAATTGATTATTACTCTCTTAACATATTTTGGATGTTTCAACAACTTCATGAGCTAAACAAAGTTGTCAAAGAGAGCGAAGAGATTGGTACATGTCAGGATTGAAATTGAATATTGAAGATGAACAGCTCAAAGTATTTTGAGTTTGATAATTCGTAAATTGATCGAGAACAACTTTCGCTTAGGACCTTTTGAAAACTAACCCGAGATTTAATGAATTGTAAATTTTGTTGGAACATCAATTATTGTAAGAGCACCATGCGTCTCCACTAAAGTTATTTTCTTTTAAAATTTGCTGTTGCCACATGGTGCTCTAAATTCGCTTAATGATTGATTTTTGCCTTCCTCGCCTCAATGAGGATAGGCTATAAATCACTCAGAAAAAGAGACATTGATAAAAAATAGTTGCACTTTATTATCTCAGCAGTCAGCACTTGCTGAACTAATTTTGATCGTTTTGGTAATTTGGCTGGCTAGGGCTGATTTTCATAAACCAAAAAGTCACCATAAAATAAAGATGAGGCAATTTTTAAGTGGGAGGTTCAAGTATAAATTCTTAGGCTTGCTTTTAACAAAAACCTTACTTACAAGGATCACATTGAAAGTATAAAGGTTGAATGTAAAAAATATTTTTAATGTTTGTATCCACTCATAAACAGAAATTCTAGACATTGTCTCAAAAATGAACTATTAATTCATAAACAAATTTTCAGACCTGCCATGCTTTATGCTGTGCCAATCTGGACAAGCTGTTGCTTAACCCAGAAGAAAAAACTTCAGAGGATGGATTCATAACAAATTTCTGAAAATAATTCTGAAACTTCCTTCCTGGTTCAGTAATTTGGACGTTATGTCCAATAAGATAATTAAGATGCATTTCAACAAAAACCATTGTAATCTTCAGCTCTTTATGTAGTTTGTATGTTTGTTAGAACTGTATCCCTTTGGTAAATGTTTTTATTTATTTATTTATTTTATTAATAAATTGACATTGATAGTATTAATAATTGAGGTGAAAAGTTACCGATTGTGATTGGACACCCAATAATATTTTTTGAACTGAATGAATGTACATGGAAAAGAATATCTGAATAAATATAAACTTAATAAAAAATATAACTAGCTCTAGCTTCATGACGGCAATAATGTATAACGAGTCCAAAAGACTACAACCCTATCAAGAGTTATGGGCTATCTGCAATCACTTAAATTAGAAAATTTTATTCAGCGTAGGAATTTGATCAATGGAAATGTATCTGACCTTCTACAATGAAAATGTAATGGAAAAACCGGTCGTATGGTTTGGAAAAATTTCTAAATCTACGATAAGTTGACATTTCCATATCAAAGCTAAGACCACTCAATCACTAAACAAATAATTTGGGTTCAATTATGCGGCCAAATAAAAAAGTATATATCTATTTTTACAACACCCAGCCACTTCGTAACAGATGAAATGCGTGCTGATTGAGCTTTAATAGTGATGGAATTCCAATACTCGTCCATCATTAACAATTTAAATTACATTTTTAGCTGCTGTGGACAAAATAATTGCGGTTCCATTTAAATGCAAAGATGAATAAAAAATGAGTGGTAATTAAAATTGCGATTGTCAGCTGAATTCACCTGGTTCGGATCAAGATTGCAATCGTTTTGATTAAAATGCAATATAATGAAAATGTTATATCTCTATACTCACATTTAGCAAATTGTTGGCCAGCTTCAGCGATTTCACCGACTGGGCCAGTGCCGTCGGGATGCGGCACAGCCCGGTTCCGCTGGCGTCCAGCTCTTTCAGACTCCAGGATGCCACAAACTCGTGCATAACGGTGCCGAGCCGGGCGTTGTGTGCCAACGATAGTCCAATCAGTGCCGGAATGCCCTGCAGCGCCCGGATGGAGTCCGGACCGATTTCGTTCTGCGACAGGTCCAAAAATTGCAGATTCAGCAGATAGGAGAACGTGTCATTTTCAATAACGTCGATCCTATTTCCGGCGAGGTTCAGATGCTCGAGGTTGATAAGATTGTAGAAAATGGAACGATTCAGCCGCTTGATTGCGTTGCCGGAAATGTCCAACCGTTGGAGCGCGCGGGTGTGAAAGAAGAGACCTTTGTCTATCGTCTCCAGCTGGTTGCAACTCAGGTCCAGGTCGGTCAGATTGCGGAGTGCCAGTGGGGTGAGGGCCGAACTATTAGCGATGGCATTGCTCGACAGGTCAAGCCGAGTCAGTTGGGCCAGATGGGTGCTGGAGAAGGTCGTTAAATGATTGCACGACAAATTCAAGTACTTGAGAGAGGGTATGTTCCGCAGCCATTCTGTTGTGGTGAGCTTATTCTCCGACATGTCCAACCACAAAAGTATGGAAAACTTTGTCTGCAGCTGGTCCAGCAGACCCTCCGACAGATTGTTCCTCGACAGGTCCAGTGCACTGATGTCACTGAGATTGTAGTAGTGGCTAATCTCGTAATTACTCCGCCTAAGGCTGTAGTTGGCCAACTCCGCTGCTAAGTGATTCGCATTACTTAGGTTTTTGTTGGACAAGTTTAGAATATTAAAATTGCTATTTGTACTAATGTTTCCAGCAGAGCTCCGTTTCCACCGGATCGTGCTGAACCGAGGCTCTCGTTTGCTCTGGAAATCCTTAACATTGTAATCAGACTTTACGGGAGATAAAGTTTTATCGTGGCTATTCTCATGAAATCCTCGCTCGAGCATCAAATTTCTATGTACAAAGGGTGGTGGCTGGTGCTGCTTATTGTCTGGTCTGTTTCCGGCGCCAAGAATCGATTGAACTTTGGCACTGTTGTCACCACGCTTCCCATGGCCATCTGCCACCACTCTCGTTTCCGTCGTGGTGGCAGTAGGCGTTGCGGTGACACCGTTGGCAGCTGTGCATATAATTAACAAACATGACACATTTATGATTACATGTTTCATCAACTGGCGACGGGCGGATGCTGCCGACGATGGACACGACTTTCGACTCTTGTTCATTGTTTTAAACAAAAGTGATTATTATTATTATAGTTATTGTTATTACTCTTATCACACTAAAATGAGCAGCATCGGCCCGCAATTGGCACTAAAGTGGCCTCTGGTACCGCTGCTGCTGGTACTGGGGCTGATGGGACGATAAAACTACTGCAATATACTTCGTTATGGCCACGTGGAAACTTGAAGCACGTGGGATGGGCTTGTGTGCTTGTGTTGTGCCGCAAATTACGCCTCTGTCGCATGGGATACTCTTGAAGATGATTTCTGAAAGGAGAGATAGAGAAAAAGTTGGTGGTTTTATAAGGTACCATAAGGCAGTTGGATTAGCAAAGATTAGAACATAGTGGCAGTGCGTGGCCGAATGGTTACGCTGTCCGCTTTGTAAGCGGATGATTCTGGGTTCGATTCCCATCTGCTCCAACCTTCCATCGGATGAGGAAGTAAAATGTCGGTCCCGGCCTTGGTTGTTAGGCCGTTAGGTGTAGGAGTCATCTCCATGCCATAAGTACAAACAACACACCAAAACAAGCCTACTCCGGTGGAATCGCTGGCGGCGGTTGAACTCGCAATCCAAAGATCGTCAGTTCAAACACTGGGGTGGAAGGTTCCTTGGAGTAGAAAGAGGTTTGGGTGCTCTCCCCATTCAAGCCTTCGGACTCCTAGGTTCGAGCAGAAACTTGCAATAGAGACGACAAAGGACCCGGGGGTCGTTAATGTGGATGGTTTGATTTTTTTTGATAGAACATAGGGACAATAGTTATAAACCAGTTGCACTGCAGTTTTAGCAAGCTTTTTTTTTGGAATTCTAGATAACGGATTGATAACTGCGGGTAATTTTATCTTTGTTGAGAACTTAGGCCGTTGCAAATATTTTTCAAAGTTTATGTCGCCCCCCCTCACCCCCCATCCAAATTGGTCTGAAATATCAAGAGGAAAAAATATGTTTCCAAAAAACTTCAAAATTTCCATGAAAATTGAAGTCTAATCTACTGAAAACAATCTTAAATGCATTTTTCTGCATTGATAATCATATTTAGCATGTTTGCGCTTGTTTTTTGAAATTTCAATGTACAGCGCCACAAAAAAGTTATTTTTCGCAAAAAAATAAAATTTTCGTCAATACTTAGATATTTTGGAAAATAATGATGGAAAAACAACTGGACAGGTGTATAATGCATTTTAAAACACTTTTTTCATGAAAATGTTGAAACCATGGCTCGTAATTTAAATTTTTATATTTTTTTTTTATTTTTTTGCCCCTCCTCGACTTTGGTCAGAGTCGAGGGACATAAACTTCAACAAATATTTGCAACGGCCTTACTGGATTTAAAAAAAATGCGTGCTCACGGTAACTTAGAATTGTGATAACTTACGATGCGTCTCCATTAGTATGTGAACAACTCGGTACTTATGAAAGCGTTATTTTTTTTAATGGAATGTTTTATAATGTTCATATTATTCCCTTGTGGATCCCCAAACAGTGAGGTACTCCTCGATATGCAAAAATGCCTCGCGGCAAGAAAAAGAGGCGGTCCTCACCAGCAGGATCGGTAGATTTGAAGAAGCTATAGAATGCCGAGGCGCTACCTGCAAATCCTGGCAGTTTGAGCAAGGACGCTCAAAAATTGTCTGGAAACCAGTTCGCTACCCTCCCTGTGGACGTGAGCGAGAAGGAAGAATTTGAACGACGGGAAAAGTTGCCATCCATTTTTGTGAAAACATCGTCATCGGATTCGGTGCGAAAGTGGCTGACCGGGTTTATCAAATCTGGTGCTTTACGAGCTTCCATTCGCTTGTGTGCTGATGGACTCAAAATTCTGCTACCTACCAGAAAGGATTACAACTACGTTCGGGATTTCCTGAACAACACCAAGATTGAATACTACAGCCATGACGATCCAGGTAAACGCCCCATGAAACAGGTCCTCCGTGGCCTGTACGACATGGATGTGAGTGTGCTGAAAGAAGCGCTCAAAACTCTTAAGTTGAACGTGATCGAATTCTTCAAGATGACGAGACACAACAAGGACATCAAGTATCGTGATCAACTGTACCTGGTTCATCTCGAGAAAGGATCGACAACGCCGTCTGAGCTGAAAGCAGTTCAGGCATTTTTCAACATCATCGTGTCTTGGGAACGTTATCGTCCAGTGCACCGTGACGTGACGCAATGTTCGAACTGTTTGCAGTTTGGACATGGTGGAAGGAACTGTTTCATCAAGAGTCGTTGTGCAACCTGCGGAGGTGAGCACAAAACTCAAGCTTGCGAAACAATCAACGAGAACATCGAAGCGAAATGTTTCAATTGCGGCGGCGACCATTCGACCAAGAATCGGAGCTGCCCAAAACGTGCTGAGTTTGTAAAAATTCGGCAGCAAGCGACGACGAGGCACCAACCAAATCGTCGCAGAACACCACCAGCATTCACGGACGTGGATTTTTCTGCCCAAATGTATTTACCCAAATGTATTCTATTCATTGCAAAAATGTAAAACAATTTGAAGTAAATAAATAAATCTGAACAGTTAATAATAAAACGAAAAATACAACAAAGATGAAGAGCAATAAGTCATACCACTAAGCATGTAAAAGAAATGTAATTATTATAAGAAAATTCAATAAAGACATATTTAATTAAAAAAAAATAATGTTCATATTATCAATCTCGATGGAGTATGTCGGTTTACAACATTCCCGAATGCGATTTTTCAAAATTTATATTACGTTATATTGTCGCTTGTGTGCTCTATTGTGGCACAGCCTACTTTTTACTGCTAACGTGTCACAAGAAGACACACACACACACACACACACACACACACACACACACACACACACACACCGATCAAAAGCAACGCGATTCTTGGGCGCGGTTAAACCCTCGCATGGACTCATATGTATGTGGAACAGGAAATGGTTCTAGTTCCCGGCATGGATCCTGTAAGTAGACTAGTGCAAAAAATGCAACGCCTCCCCCCGAAGTTATACCGAAAGGTGGTCCCGGGGGGAAAAGGGCATGGCGTTCAAGGACTGGTTTAGTGGGTCGGGAAATTCTTTTTTCCCAACCCCACACTACCTGAGAAATTAATTCTCAGGTGTCTGGTAGCAGATTCCGACCATGTAAAAAAAAAACACACACAATATCAAAGTTGTGTTTCATCATCATATTAGGGATCAAAGTATATTTATTGCAAAAATAAATGGAATATTATGCTGCAATGTAACAAAATACGATATGGGTGCCATGTGAGATAAACTTTGAGAAATATTTGCAACGGCTTAATAACACCGTGCAACAATGTGAGAGGATGGGGTTTAATTCGTCTTGAGAACTTGAATGTTTTGGATAGAGCCATAAATGGGCCCTATATTTTGAGAGTCTTGGCCACACTTTGCCCCTTTGTCCATTTTTTTTTCAATTCCAGAACGAGGCGATTCTGGGGACCTGCATCTACATGACTCGTCTTTAAAAACAAACAATAAAAAAAACTGAACAATGCCACAACTGCCGGTTCCGTCACTAATTTCCGCTTCCCATTTTGTTTTCGGTTCAATAATCCGTCACTCACGTGGCACAAACTCACAGTTGACGCCAAAGCGGTTCGCCACAATCGCAATCGAACAGATTTCGCTTACCTTTCGCGAGTGCCGCGCCAAAATGAGCAATGAGTCTGTGCCACCACAGCAGCAAGTGGCGCAATTTACGATTATGTTCCGGAATTTGTTTCCGCCACGATATCCCCTCCAAATGCAAAACTGACCGTCGCTGCTCGGGTGCTACAATCAGATTCTGGCTTTGGTTGGAGTTTCCGTTAAAGTCATCCAGCGCGAGTGAGTGGCACGCATCCGCCGTGATTTAATTATAACACATCGTTAGCCACTTTATTACAGTTCGATGCACAGCCATTCGCTGTTGCTTTCATTTCCACTTCAATCAAGCGACCACGTTCCGTGTCCCCCCGGTCCCCAATTCGTCCGTGGTGGGAGGAAACGTCCTGGCAGTTGGCGCTAGAACACGCGTCCACAACCACGGTTTGTGAAAACAGTTGCGTTGGCAATTAATTTCGTTGAATTTGCCACCCCCACTTCTGTTGCTCCAGTTGCTGCTGTTGTTGCCAGAGTGTCCTATTCACCCGCGCGCTCCTCGTTCCCATTATCTTCTGGGATACCGCCGTCCGTCCGTCCGTTCAACCGTCCGTGACCGTCTGCCACCAAGTAATTTGTTTCGTTTTCCTACTTTTCCCTTTTTAATTGATTCCTCAGGTCTCTAAACCTTCTCTGGGCAAGCTAGGTTGGGAGGAATTGGGGTGTTAAAAAAGGCACCCCTACTCTAAGGAACCCCGAACAGCGGGAAGTGGCAAAAGTATATCAAATTCGGTATTTCTTCCAATTCAGTTTTTTTTTTCTCAAAATGTTACAGCAAAAAGTATCACAAATATTTAAATTAGGTTAATTATTTAATGAAGATTTTGATATATTTACAAAAATAGAAATGGTTCTAATACAATGGGTGCCCAGAAAAAAAGAACCCTAGCTCCACAAGCCTAAAACTGTTCCCTGTGGTATTCTAAGCCTCTATGAAAAACGAAACTATTGGCACTACGCCCCCCGGGGCATGGCCTTCCTCTAACGTGGGATTTCTGCTCCAGCGCCTCTGACGAGACAGGAGAAACCGGGACCGACGTTTTACTTCACCATCCGATAGAAGCTCAGTGGATAAGGCGGGAATCGAACCCGCGTCTCATAGCATCATCGGGATCGGCAGCCGAAGCCGCTACCCCTGCGCCACGAGACCCACAAGCCTCTATGAGTTTGAGTGAAATCGGTCATCACTTACCCATTGATATTCGTTTGTAAGGGAAAAAATCAAAATGTAGGCACAGTTTCATAGGTGGCGTTGCGTACGTCCAAAGTTTGACTCTTTTGTGACTTTCAATGCCCAACAACTTTGTACAAGTCCATCCCACTAACATTTAAACACAAGATCCTCTGTAATTACTCTTAGCTTTATGTAAAATGTAATTACAAAAGCCGACTCTGTCCTAACCAGGTCCCATTACCGAAAAGAACCCAATAAAAATAATTTTATGAGGAAAAAAACTATTTACTATAGTACAATCCGATTTCAACCTAAAAAAATATTATCATTTTAGAGCCAACGTGGCCAAAGGGCCTAATCTGGTATGTCTCCTGAAGAAAGCAGTCATAACATTGTGGTTTTCGATTGTGATTCAAATAAAATTGCATTTACCTTTGTTGATCGTGAAGTTTTTTGAACAAAAATATATATGGGTACATTCTCCGACAACACACACTGCTGTTTCCCCTACCCCGTGAAATTTTGCACTAAATACAGGGTAATTTTGGTCCTAGATCATGAATCCTTTTTACTAAGACACGTTTTTCAATGAGTTGTAGCTCTAAATTGTAAAGAGATAGTAATTTGTTAAAAAAAGGATTTTTGTGTGAAATTGCACGTCCAAAATTACGAAAAAAATGTTATGAAATAGTTTTAACATCAATTTCCCATTACTCAACTGTCAAAAATTACGTGTTTTTTTTTAATTTTGCAGGGCTATTTTTTTTTAAAGCCTTTTCGGTGTCTGGTTAGGACTGAGTCGGCTATCGTAAATATATTTTTTCTTATTGCTAAAAGTGATTACAGATGATTTTTAGGGTCTAGAGTTGGTGAAGGAGCCGGTTCCTGTGGATTGCACGGAGTTAGTAGGGGTAGGGGAGTTATGTTGAAAGAATCCCGGGGGGGGGGGGGGGATGGGTAATACTTTTAGATTGTATCAATGTTCTACAAAGTTGTAGAGTAGACAAAAATGATGATGTAAACATAACAATTTTACAAAAAAAGATTTGTTTTTAAGTGATGATTTTGACCATTTTAGATCAGTTCAAAGTTTTCACCACTGAAACTCAATCGTGTGCTTTGAAAAGTATTTTTTTAAGTTTAACAAATTTTGCATAAAAATAATTGTTTGGACACTTGTTGTGACAATTCTTGAATACAGCAGTTTTCTCTCATTAATAAACAAACAAGATATTATTGCGGGCGTCAATAATTAGAGTTCACGCGCGGTGATACGACCGCAAGATAATGGTCGCATGACAGCCGCATGACAACCGCAGAACAAATTTTTGGATGTTGTCAAAGGTTGCCTTGAGTTTTCAGCTGACTTTTTGCTTTTTGGAAAATATTCAAAACAAACCAAGTTGACAGCCAAATCAACACAGAATTTCAGTTCAGCTTGCTGATTTTTATACTGCGGTAGTTAGGCGGCAATTCGTCAGTTGTGTGCTATCTTGTGACAACGACCATTTAGTACTTTTCGAGATAATCGATTTTTAAAGTTTGTTGGTAAATAATTTCAAAACTATGAATGATAGAGCCAAACTTTTCGAAGCAATCGGTTCGTATACTATCGCTTAACAAACGCTCCAAGTTTCAACTAATTTGGTTACACCAGTTAAAAGATACAGTAAATAATGTAAACAAAATTCTGAAAAGCACGTGTCACAAGTGTGTTTCGAAAGTAAAATTGTACTACGTGTCACAAGTGTGCACAGAATTCCCAAACAAACTAAAATAGGCTTAAATCAATATGTTAACCGACTTAATCAGTATATTTTTAAAAGCAAAAGGTTGCATTGCCTTTAGAAAGTATGTGTGTACATAAATTTGTGAAAAACAAGAAATTTTTTCCACATTTTCCAACAACATGTATGACGTGTCACAAGTGTGCACGATCATTTTGATGATAAATTGGTCTATGTCACAAGTGTGTATTGCGATATCCGGGAAACGGAAACGAGTTTCCAAAATCGGGTTAAAGCATCTTGTAGTGTTTGTTAAGTATAGCAAAACGTCATCATTAACTCATTTTCGACCAAAATGGTCTATGTCACAAGATAGCACACAGCTGACGAATTATCTCCTGTCACTCACAGCGAAGGAGAAACGTGATTTCTCGATTAAATTTTCAAAAGGTCCTATCTGCATAGGAAACCCATGAGGGATAGGTTGTTTTGAAAATTTAATCTAGATTTTATCTCAAGCAGTACTGTCGTTCACCATAAACATATTTTTTATATTAAAAATGCTCTCATTCTAGCAATGCACGAGCCAAAACAAATGTCTATAGCGTTATTTTTATTTGCATAAAATTTGCACAATTGTTTTTCAACCTTTTTGTCAAATGAACCAAAAAAATCTACACTTGAAAGTCAATTTACAATGCAATATGCAATACAAAAATGGAAACAAAACGTAGTATGTATTATCCAACGTAGCTTGCCGATTTGGATATATACGACGGGTTCTGCGAGTTAGTATGTATTTTAGTAGCAATTTTCACAATTTTAATTATAATCGTCGTCTTGCTAGTTTTTTTTGTGTTTTTTTTTTAACTATTCCAAGATATCGTTCGATCACTGGCACAGGGTGAGAAAAAATTCAGAAATATCGTAAAAGCTTTTAATTTACTTACTTCAAGCGTTCACGCATACCAAAGTTTGGCACGAATTCATCAAGACGTTATGATTGTGACTTTTCCTTGCTCGAGACTCTGGGCTGGCACCACAAAAATAACACTGTGGCCAGGCTGTTGCTGATGTTGATGCTGCTGCTGGTTATTTATAGATCTCACTTTGATGTCACTTTTTGTTAGCAGCGCCGAAGGTATGCTATGCTGCCGCTGCTCCTTCGAGCTTTTCTTCGTCTAATGCTCTTCCAACGGCAACGAATTTCCAAGGAACTCGCAATGAGGCCCACGAGCTATGGTTGCCTCGGCAAGGCCTTGAGCACGATTCGTCTGCCGGGGATTAGGGACCTTAATGAAGCCATTTTCCGGTGCAAGATACCTTCGCTCTCTTGGCTTCCTGGGCGGCTTGGCCGGCTTCTTTTGTTCCGTTGACGCGGTGGATTTTGGATCTTTTCTTGGAAGATTTCTCTGGAAATTGAAAGTAAGTAGAAATGGAAAGGCGATTAAGTATGAGCGTTGTGTGTGTGAGTGCGGAAGAATTTTATTTTTTCAATGGCTTAGGAATCGTTTTCAGGCGGGGATGAACGGCTGAGTGGGGGGATTTTCTTCATGGAAAGCTTTTGTGTTTCATTGTGTTTTCTATCAATGAAGTAGAGACAGGATACAGCTTATGGCGAATTATGGTCAAATCTCTTGTAACTAACAAAATCTTCCGCAAGAAACCAAAAGCCTCTTGATTTGAGTTTCTGTGCTTTTACTTGACGATAACAAAAAATCAAAAAAATAATTGTCAGCTTCCTGGATTAATTTTTATTTATGTTTTTGATTGAGGTAAAAAATATTGAAATTTGTACGTATTTTTTAAAAAGATTACTCATAAAATAAATATGACACCATACTAATATGTTTAGAATTTTCTAAATCTAAATGTTCGTCCTGCTCCTAAATGTTTTACTTCTGTGTCTTGATACATTTATCGACATAAAATGAACTAGAAAATCGCTTGGGCATGCCAACCACTGCCCTCTTAAAGGCACTCAAGAATTTGTAGTAAAGCATCGTCTGGAAGAAGTAAAAAATAAAATTTCTCACGCAAGCAAAGCGACGGAGAAAAATGCGCCAGCCAGGAAATGTGATCAAGTACCACTTTACCGAGCAGCATCAGTGGCATAACAGCACCAGCAGCATAAATATCTGCCCCAGTAGATGAGTTCTGGGAAAGAAAAGGCAACGAATAACATTCTAAGAGGAATGCAAAAAAAAAACTCGCAGAAGCTTTTTGTTGAAAAATGGCAAACAAGATAAAAAATTGTGAGTTTGCGAGCTGTAAAGAAAAATGATTTTAACTCCCGTTCCATCATATTATTATGTCAGTTTGGCGTAAAGAAATTGCAAATAGGCAGAGGAATACATATTTTGTACTTGAGTTGATATTTACATTTCTTACGTGATATGTATTATTTATAAAGCATGGCAGAGCAGAGCAGAGACATCGAATAAAATGCAACAGTTTTTGAAACGTTGATATTTGATTCAAAAAAAGTAATGAATGTCAGTATTATTTTTTTAATAATACCTTACGTCAGCTCAAGATCACACACGGGTGCCCATATCTCTGGTTTTTTTTTCTGAAAGCGTACGTGGTTTTGAACTGAACTGCATCATTAACCCGAAAATAAATAAAATGCATAAAATAAGCCCTTCAATGTTCGAAAAACAAACATAATGTATTCTACAGAGTTCCTAAACAAATATGGATTAATTCACCGTCGCCTAAATCGGTTATTATTTTACCTTTACATTGAAAATACAACACCTAAAAAAAAAGTCGAAATCGGATAACCTAAACCTGAAGTTTTCTCAAGAACACAATAGTGAAGTCAAAACTCAAGGTACTAAAATTTAATAAAACGTTTTCATTTTCGCAACATACAAAAACAAAAATAATTGAAAAGTGAAATCAATACACGTCAAATTTTCTTTCAAATGAGTCCTGGCTCGACTTTGTACGGTTCCAGTTTGAAAATGTTGGTTTTTAACATCTTTTTTTTTGCGAAAAAGGCGAAACTTTGGGGTGGTGTCAAAAATTAGGGGTGGTCAAATTTTAAAATTAAGTGGTACAATTGGTTGTGCTAAAAAAAATAAACTACATTTTCTATGTAAACAAACATAATTGTTTCTAAGTAAAGTAAAAATTATTTGTTATAACGACATAATTGCAAAAGACTGCGATGCCCGAATTTGTACGGCTTTGCCTAAACTTTGTGCCAATTGAGACCTCACATTCCCCTTCCTGTCTAGAAAATCAAATAAATTATGTAGTTGTAGAGAAATTTACATTGTTTTTGTGCAGTTTTCCGACAGTTTAAAACAAAAGAAATTCTGCAATCTAAGTATGGGTGGAACGAAAGTGGAATCACATGAGTTATTGCTATTGTAAGCAAAAACTAGAAGATGTATTTTAGAAACCATTCCCTTTTTTCCTTGTGTGACTTTTTTCTGTGTCCTTTTCCTGTACTAGGAAAAACATAACTCTAAGCATTCAACTCACAGTGTAAACGATGTCGGAGTGGAAAACTATGAAGAGGGAGGCTCATCTCTCTGGAGCCACGTTCAAAAATGGTCTTCCCTGGGAGAGTATCCTATGCTAATGCGAGAAAATATATTTCTTCTTTCCCATATCACTCGATGGGACCATTTTTCCACCCACGCGTCCATAAATTTCCAGTCAAGTGAAGCTGCCGAGAAATTATTACAATAAATGGGGCCCCGTAATAGATGGGCAAAGCTACAGGACAGGAAATAAAAAAAAACCTAATGCATGATGGCGATACTCTGAGATGTCCCCCCTCAATGTTTACCATCCGCTTTGGGAAAACGTCGCTGGAAATATTTATAGACGCCCAACTATGAGAATATAAAATGCGTATTTTGTGAATTTCTTTGACAAGTGGCGGGGTCTGCCTCGTAAGCCTTCCGGATTTAGGTCCCCTTCGCAACCGGGACCAGAATCACCCAGGAAAGGGAAGTTTTCACGCATTATTTGTAATCCCTAATAGACGTTTATTACCCTGAGCTGCGGTGCGGGGGAGCGAGGTTATGGCTTCTTCTCGATCGTCGCACTCACAATTCTTTCATTCAACTTGAACCTTGATGCCGGAGGAATGCGACGATAAACCCGGTGGGAAATGATGGGGAAAACTTCTTTCACAAAGCCAACGCATCATCATCATCATCATTTTTGTCGTGGCCTTCGCCGTCGGAGAATTTTCCAGCTTTCAAATTGAATAAATTTGGCTCACCTTCGAGAGATGAACACAAAAACGCAACCTAACCTTTCTAGACGAATTTCTCCGTTTTCGAGATTTGCGGAGAAACCTGTCAAGTCGTTTCCCTCCCAGGTACGAGCATAAAAACGGAAGCAAAAAGACTTTTTTCCGTTCGTTGTGTATCGAATAATAACGGCATTACGCCGCTCAATCCGGAGCTTATTGAAATTTCCCTTTTGTCAAGTCTTGGGGGAGGGCTGGCTAGTTTCCGAGAAAGGAGGGGCCAAGAAAGACGCCTCATGAATAGATGATTCGAGCAGTATGGCTAAAAGTGCGTGTATGCACATGATGATGAAAGAAGAGAACAAAGTCCCGGCCAAGGACGCCGACCGAACTCCTTGGAGATCCTGCGGACAAAGTCGATGAGGCTGTGTGGATCCCGGGGGCTTTTGAAACGAAACGACGAAGGCTGGTAGGCTGGTCGTCGGTCATGGGTCAACTTAAATGGCCTAGCTGCGAAGCCGAGAGACTGCGGCTTTGGAATGTTGCCAGTCAGCAACGCAATCGATAAAGGTTATGTGAGTAGGGAGTATTGGGGATTACATGACGGGTTTCCTATTAAGTTTCTTCGCGTTTCCATGGAAGGTAAATCGTTAGCATTTATGCTTCTTGATTGGAAGATTATATCGTCAATTAAATCAACTGAGCATTTGAAAACAGATTTTAAATATAAATATCCGCTTTCTTCACTGTTTACATAGAAGGTTTTTGCCTTTCTCACCTAACTGAGGCAAGGCTATAAAATCACTCGAAAATTGAACTTATTTATCATCTACTGCCCAAATTTTTTTTACGAAAATTTTTATTTTTCCCGTGTTCAGGAGGTCATTTTGAGCAACTTTTGTTCTACGAAAAACTTCACTTCTCTTGTTTTATGTTTTTCTTGTTTTATTGTTAGTAATTTAATTTTCATTTATCTTGTTTAGTTCATGTTTGTTTTGGTAGTATTTGGCCTATTCTACCACCTCCTATCATTACATTTTGCCTATCTATTTTTTCAATTTTTTACTTGTTTTTCACATTTTCTGCTATCAGCAATTCCCCACGAAAACAGCATGATTCGAAAAAAAAGTTCTTCGATTGGGCTCAAATTTTTTCTGGGGGTTCCTTGGCCGAAATAATTAGACCCGTATTTTTTTGTTTGGCCATTAGGGTAACCTACGCCGTATTAAGGTGGTCCTGAAAATGGCAATTTTCATCGATTTTCGCAAAAAATACTTTTTTCAAAAAATCATATCTCCGCGCCATTTCATCCGATTCCAGCTGTCTTAGGCGCAAAAGAAAGGTGATTAGTTTGGCTATAGTAAGAAGTTCCAGTTCCAGTTTCGTAATTGAAATACGCAACTTTTGGTACCCTAACGTGTATAGGTCATCGCTGAAATTTTGAAGTTATTGCAGTTTTAGTAAAAAAAGTCGATTTTTCCCGTTTTCGTAATTTTTCCATTTTTGCGCGTGGCGCGTCGAAAACCCCAGTTTTTATTTTAAAATAATCGTATCTCAAAGTACTGAATACATAACTTCACCATTTTTTGATATATTATGTAGAATTTTCCGAGGAATCTGATAAAAATATTTTCAGACATAGGTTCTTTGGTTTCGAGACCTTCAAAACAGCATTTTAAGTTTTCATACGACCTTTTCAAATGTTAAGCTAGATTTTTGGAACTTCTTACTATTTTTCTCAAATAGCCAAACTAATCAACTTTCTTTTGCGCCTAAGACAGCTAGAATCGAATTAAATGGCGCGGAAATATGACTTTTTGAAAAAAGTGTTTTTTTGCGAAAATCGACGAAAATTGCCATTTTTCGGAGCACCCTAACACGGTGTAGGTCACCCTAATAGCCAAACAAAAAAATACGGGTCTAATTATTTCGGCCAAGGAACCCCCAGAAAAATTTTGAGCCCGATCGGAGAACTTTTTTTCGAATCATACTGTTTTCGTGGGGAATTGCTGCTATAGAATGGCACCATTATCATTTATATTGTAAACAAATGCGTAGAGGCATAGTCTGGGACACTACAAAAAAACTGTATACTTATTTTTACTTAAAATATAGGAAATGTTAGTAAAAAACACAGCCAAAGTTGACCCCTAAAAAAATGACATTTTTAAAAACATTGGTAAAGTCACATAAAACAAGTAAAACTTCCAACCCTAAAATTTTCTAAAATTTTAAGAGTTCTTCATTCCAATGCATTTTAAAGATCAAAAATTGGTTGAAAAATGGATTTTTGGCGATTTTTCAGATCGAAGCCCGTCTAAAGGCGGGGTTAGGTTGTAGAGGGTTAAATATAAACGAAGTTGACTTAAATATACCTTCTAGATATACTTTCACGTGTACATATCGACTCAGAATCAAATTCTGAAAAAATGTCTGTGGGATGAGTGTAGACATGATTTTTTTCCACATGATTTTCTCAGAACTGGCTGAACCGATTTTGGCCGGGTCAGCCTTGTTCGATTCGTTTTGGGGTCCCATAAGTCCCTATTAAAATTTATTCTGTTTAGTAAAGTATTTAAAAAATTATGCTAAGAAAAAGATTTTTGTATCTACAAAAAAGGGTGATTTTTTGCATAACCTCAAAAGGCCGGGTCTTTTGCCTTCCTCACTGAGGTAAGGCTATAATCCTGCTCTAAAAATCCAGAGTTTTTTTTGAAAAGGACCAATAAACCATTGTCTTTCATATGTTTATAGGACCTAATCAAAAAAAACTCTAGAAATGAACTTTTTATTAAAAGCTCGAAGACCCACTTTCATGTATACATATCGACTCAGAATCGAAAACTGAACAAATGTCTGTGTGTATGTGTGTGTGTATGTGTGTGTGTATGTGTGTGTGTATGTATGTATGTGACCAACAAACTAGCTCATGTTTCTCGGCACTGGCTGAACCGATTTGACCCGAACTTGTTGCATTCGACTTGGTTTAGGGTCCCATAGATCGAGTTTTATACAGATTGATGTTTCGATAAGTAGTTCAAAAGTTATGTATAAAAATGTGTTTTCACATATATCCGGATCTCACTTAAATGTATGTAAACTATGTCCGGATCCACCATCCGACCCATCGTTGGTTAGGTTATCAAAAGACCTTTCCAACGAGTCCAAAACATTGAAGATCTGGCAACCCTGTCTCGAGATATGGCCGTTTAAGTGATATTGATGTACTTTTTGGAAGCCGGATCTCACTTAAATGTATGTAAACTATGTCCGGGTCCATCATCCGACCCATCGTTGGTTAGGTTATCAAAAGACCTTTCCATCGAGTCCAAAACATTGAGGATCTGGCAACCCTGTCTTGAGATATGGCCACTTAAGTGATATTGATGTACTTTTTGGAAGCCGGATCTCACTTAAATGTATGTAAACTATGTCCGGGTCCATCATCCGACCCATCGTTGGTTAGGTTATCAAAAGACCTTTCCATCGAGTCCACAACATTGAAGATCTGGCAACCCTGTCTCGAGATATGGCCACTTAAGTGATTTTGATGTACTTTTTGGAAGCCGGATCTCACTTAAATGTATGTAAACTATGTCCGGGTCCATCATCCGACCCATCGTTGGTTAGGTTATCAAAAGACTTTTCCATCGAGTCCAAAACATTGAGGATCTGGCAACCCTGTCTCGAGATATGGCCACTTAAGTGATATTGATGTACTTTTTGGAAGCCGGATCTCACTTAAATGTATGTAAACTATGTCCGGGTCCATCATCCGACCCATCGTTGGTTAGGTTATCAAAAGACCTTTCCATCGAGTCCAAAACATTGAGGATCTGGCAACCCTGTCTTGAGATATGGCCACTTAAGTGATATTGATGTACTTTTTGGAAGCCGGATCTCACTTAAATGTATGTAAACTATGTCCGGGTCCATCATCCGACCCATCGTTGGTTAGGTTATCAAAAGACCTTTCCATCGAGTCCACAACATTGAAGATCTGGCAACCCTGTCTCGAGATATGGCCACTTAAGTGATTTTGATGTACTTTTTGGAAGCCGGATCTCACTTAAATGTATGTAAACTATGTCCGGGTCCATCATCCGACCCATCGTTGGTTAGGTTATCAAAAGACTTTTCCATCGAGTCCAAAACATTGAGGATCTGGCAACCCTGTCTCGAGATATGGCCACTTAAGTGATTTTGATGTACTTTTTGGAAGCCGGATCTCACTTAAATGTATGTAAACTATGTCCGGATCCACCATCCAACCCATCGTTGGTTAGGTTATCAAAAGACCTTTCCATCGAGTCCAAAACATTGAGGATCTGGCAACCCTGTCTCGAGATATGGCCACTTAAGTGATTTTGATGTACTTTTTGGAAGCCGGATCTCACTTAAATGTATGTAAACTATGTCCGGATCCACCATCTGACCCATCGTTGGTTAGATTATCAAAAGACCTTTTCAACGAATCTAAAACATAGAAGATCTGGCAACCCTGTCTCGAGATATGGCCACTTAAGTGATATTGATGTACTTTTTGGAAGCCGGATCTCACTTAAATGTATGTAAACTATGTCCGGATCCACCATCCGCCCCATCGTTGGTTAGATTATCAAAAGACCTTTCCAACGAGTCCAAAACATTGAGGATCTGGCAACCCTGTCTCGAGATATGGACACTTAAGTGATATTGATGTACTTTTTGGAAACCGGATCTCACTTTAATGTATGTAAACTATGTCCGAATCCACCATCCGACCCATCGTTGGTTAGATTATCAAAAGACCTTTCCATCGAGTCCAAAACATTGAAGATCTGGCAACCCTGTCTCGAGATATGGCCACTTAAGTGATTTTGATGTACTTTTTGGAAGCCGGATCTCACTTAAATGTATGTAAACTATGTCCGGGTCCATCATCCGACCCATCGTTGGTTAGGTTATCAAAAGACTTTTCCATCGAGTCCAAAACATTGAGGATCTGGCAACCCTGTCTCGAGATATGGCCACTTAAGTGATTTTGATGTACTTTTTGGTAGCCGGATCTCACTTAAATGTATGTAAACTATGTCCGGATCCACCATCCAACCCATCGTTGGTTAGGTTATCAAAAGACCTTTCCATCGAGTCCAAAACATTGAGGATCTGGCAACCCTGTCTCGAGATATGGCCACTTAAGTGATTTTGATGTACTTTTTGGAAGCCGGATCTCACTTAAATGTATGTAAACTATGTCCGGATCCACCATCTGACCCATCGTTGGTTAGATTATCAAAAGACCTTTTCAACGAATCTAAAACATAGAAGATCTGGCAACCCTGTCTCGAGATATGGCCACTTAAGTGATATTGATGTACTTTTTGGAAGCCGGATCTCACTTAAATGTATGTAAACTATGTCCGGATCCACCATCCGCCCCATCGTTGGTTAGATTATCAAAAGACCTTTCCAACGAGTCCAAAACATTGAGGATCTGGCAACCCTGTCTCGAGATATGGACACTTAAGTGATATTGATGTACTTTTTGGAAACCGGATCTCACTTTAATGTATGTAAACTATGTCCGAATCCACCATCCGACCCATCGTTGGTTAGATTATCAAAAGACCTTTCCATCGAGTCCAAAACATAGAAGATCTGGCAACCCTGTCTCGAGATATGGCCACTTAAGTGATATTTATGTACTTTTTGGAAGCCGGATCTCACTTAAATGTATGTAAACTATGTCCGAATCCACCATCCGATCCATCGTTGGTTAGGTTATCAAAAGACCTTTTCAACGAATCCAAAACATTGAAGATCTGGCAACCCTGTCTCGAGATATGGCCACTTAAGTGATATTGATGTACTTTTTGGAAGCCGGATCTCACTTAAATGTATGTAAACTATGTCCGGGTCCATCATCCGACCCATCGTTGGTTAGGTTATCAAAAGACCTTTCCATCGAGTCCAAAACATTGAGGATCTGGCAACCCTGTCTCGAGATATGGCCACTTAAGTGATATTGATGTACTTTTTGGAAGCCGGATCTCACTTAAATGTATGTAAACTATGTCCGGATCCACCATCCGACCCATCGTTAGTTAGGTTATCAAAAGACCTTTCCATCGAGTCCACAACATTGAAGATCTGGCAACCCTGTCTCGAGATATGGCCACTTAAGTGATATTTATGTTCTTTTTTTAATCCAGATCTAAAAAATATATGAAATTTGTATACAGCCATTGGTGGTAATGAGTGAGGAAGGCTCCAACCACATAGGTGGATTAAGTTAGTTTTTATTTACGTGCGAGTATCGTGCCAGATGCGAAACGCCCGGTTGCCACATTCGCCACATTGCTTCAAATGAGAGATTGCATGTTTTCTGGAAAAGTCTGTATCAGGTATATTTTTTTCATAAACTTATTTCCATTGTTACTTTGTAAATGTGAGGAAGGCACCAACCACCTAATGGAGGATTAAGGAACGTTTTTTTCAATTGAGACTCGATATGGGGTGTCGTGGCGCAGGGGTAGCGGCTTCGGCTGCCGATCCCGATGATGCTATGAGACGCGGGTTCGATTCCCGCCTTATCCACTGAGCTTCTATCGGATGGTGAAGTAAAACGTCGGTCCCGGTTTCTCCTGTCTCGTCAGAGGCGCTGGAGCAGAAATCCCACGTTAGAGGAAGGCCATGCCCCGGGGGGCGTAGTGCCAATAGTTTCGTTTTTTTTTTTTTCGATATGAAACATTTATTAAATAAAATGATGTTTGCTAATGAGTTACTATGTGGTTATACTGTTTTTTTCAGAATGCTGCCAAACTTAAAAGATGTAACTAAGTGTCTACTAAATGATTTACCATTGCTTTAATTTAACTACACATTTACAAGGGTGGCAAACGTTGTCATTAGTTTACTACACGTGCTAGAATTTAGGGCTGCGGAATCGGGTAGCCTTTGTAACGATTTCGACTTTGGTAACTAATTTAGCGACAGCTCTCCAGTAAGACCCGATTCCAACTCCGACTAAACGGCCCTGCTAAAAATGACAAACTTATTCCATTGAAAGGATGATTTCATTCATCAGTTCAATTTTTATGCATCAACCACAACCCATTATGCTCAGCAAATGTAATACAAAACTCACCATAAACGAATCCATCCCGTCCACCCCTCAAGTTAATCCGTCGCTAATATGCACAACCGCAAATCCCATAATAATAACTTTATTGTCGGTACTTGACACAATACACGCACTGCCGCCACCACCCTCACCGGCGGGATTTACCGAGTCCGTCCAAGCAAATGTACAAGTTTTTGCCCCCAATTCTATGCTGTTACTCAAACAAGTCAAGCAGCACGATGAAGAGGTGGAGGATTGGGCCTGAGGTTTGGGGTCGAGTGAACTTTAATACTTTTTACACCACAAAACTCCTTCCTTTTCCTTTGCCTGGCCTGGAGCACTTTTCAACCCCCCTGCCCTGCCACACGTGTCGTTTTCCATCACTTGGCGGAACAAACAACACACACGGCAGGGTACAAATGGTGCGTAGGTGAAAGACCAAGTCTGCCGCTGCTGCTGTTTACTTCAGACAAAGTACACATACACACACCCCACTCCCACGTGTCGAGTGTGGCTTTAATACGCTCCTTAAGGAATCATATTTCAAGGGGGATAATACGTCTAAATACATACAATATCAAAACTTTTTCTCCCTCTTTTCAGTACCGCTGCGTTTTGGATCGGGGCAATGAAAATGGAAACGGTGGTGTAGAGGGGAGGACATGTCATCGAGAACGATGTAGTGCCCTCAGGATCATCATGTCTAACGATGACATTGCTCCGATGTACCAGCAGCGACAGTTTATCCTTCCTTCATGTGAGGGTTGGGAGAGGATTCGAAATCACCCAATTACAGAGTTGTTGTTATTCTTTGATTATACATTTATACGAAGCAATTCGGGGTTTTCAATGGGCCATGCAATATTTTGAAGGGGTCGGGAATTATTTTTTTTGTAATTGATGCGATTTGAAAAGCATCCAAAACCTGCAAAGGTAGAGTCAAGAGTTGGTTTTGATTTTAGTTGACTTAATCCAAGATTATGATTTCGTCTGAGTTTTTCGGTTTATGTATTTTTTCCACTACACAATCCACCATCTATTAGCTATTTCGAAGGTTATTTTGTAACTTTTTGCCTTCAGTAAATTTACTCGATTCTTAACATAAACTTTAAAAAAGTTAAATATTCCCAGTTTCCCAGCAGTGTTGGGCCGGCATCTACAAAGCGAATTCAGCGGAAATCTTTAATATTTTTTGAGTCCTTTCAGATGCTTTTTGATTTTTGAAAATTTAAAATTTAAATTTGCCCTTGTTACAGGCATTATAAGATTTTTGAGGTTTTCAGGCGTTGTGTTCCGATTTACCCCACTTCTCATTGAGCTAGAGTGCTCAAATTTGGCCTAGTTATATATGTCCAAACAACTCCTGAAAATTTCAGATTTCAGATTGGTGAGGCGGGACGTCTTTTGCAAAGGGGTGTGGTCTATTCGTGGACTCGCTCCTAATTCATACCACTTCAATTATGCGATTATTTTTGCTATATTATTTTGAACAGTACTAGAGTTTTTTAAAGGTTCCTAGTGTTTTCCCATATCAAGTACCAAGCGTGGAGACGCATGGTGGATCACGTCAATTGTTTTTTTTTGTGCATAAGCCCCATTATCTGTCGTATTAAAAAAAAGTTATCGACATTATTGAATTTGACTTAGTATCAGGCGTCTCCATTAGTATGAAAACTCACATTATTTCTGAACAGACTTTTTTTTCATCAAAAAGGCGAAACACAACTTTCTACGTTTAAATCTGCTATGGTTGATCAAGATTGGGCGGCTTGGTAGATCCAAAATATTATTAATTTTACAATATTTTGCATTATTTTTGATGTTATTTTTGGCTTTTGTTGAAATTTAGCGGGAATATGGAATGTTCACAATAAAACATGTAAACGTTAGTTGAGTCAAAATTGCCACTGAATCCGCTTTTTAAATGTTGGCTCCTCAATATACCTCAAAAGTGTTCCCCTTTGGGAAACTGGAAAAGATTTACTTTGTTGACTTTTCCTGGAGTAAATAAATCCAACTTGTTGATTTTTTAAAGTTGTGCTCAGCAAGCCGTTTCCTGATGACACTCAAAACAACTCGATACTCAACATTCCACGTCTGTACTAAAAATGAAGGAGTTCGCGCCCCCTTCAGCAACCAGCCTGGAGCGGGATGTAATCGGGAAAGACGACCCCGAGTATAGGAAGTACTTTGATTTCCACCTGCAAAAACAGTGGATTGATTCGATTGTGGATGAGCTGGAAGATCAGCTGGTTCTCTTTTTTCGAGTTTACTCTGGCATCAAGAGGTTGCACAATTCAGAGTTGCGGAATAATTTGAAAATACAAATTGAAGAGTTGATGAAAAGTGATGCCGGTGTTGAGGATATTGTACAGAAGCTAGAAGAAATTTTCGCAAACTGTAGCTTCGAAAATGTTGAGGTTTGATAGTACGAAAATGTCTTTTAATTGAAATGATATTTAAAATTCAATTTAGGTTCCAGACAATTGCTATCACATATTGGAATCCATTCGAACGCTTCGAAACATGCTCCCTATTAAGGAAGAGGTTTTGCAACCATACATTTACAAACAATCAGAAAAATCTAAACTCCAATACATAACCGGAATTTTAGTAAGCAAAGGTAAAATAAACAATTTGAGAAGGAAAGTTCAAGCAACTCAAAAAGCGATTGACGAGATGAAAATGGAAACATTTCTGCTGAAAGAGAGAAGCCCACGTGAGATTCAGGACATCATCGATGAGTCCGAGTTGGAACTGATTGCACTGCGCCAAAGTGGAGATCGTAGCTTTGCCCATCTTCAAGAAGAAGTTTCACGAAAGGTGCTCGATTTGGAAAACAGCAAAGAATATCGAGCTCTGGTTGACGAGCACAACCAAAAACGGCGCAAAATCACCAAACTGACCGTCCAACTGCAGCTGTGGATCAAGCAGTACGACAAATTTGTCGGAGAACCAATGAAGGAACTTGAAGCGCTTGAGAACGATGTAGCTCAGTTTCCGGAATGGAAAGAAACAGTCTACGATCCGCAGCAGGAACAACTGGAGCAGCTGACATTCAACGTAGAAGTGCTTGAGGCAGAGCTGATCGAGGAGCAGGTTGAAAAGTTCCGGATTGCGCACGCCGCCAGGGTGCTGCAACGGGCTTGGCGCCAAGTTCTGGTGAAAAAGGCAGCCAAGAAGAAGAGGAAGGGAAAGAAGGGCAAAGGAAAGGGTAAAAAGAAGAAGTAGGGTGGATAAAATTTTGGCATTGCAAAATTGCTTGTGATTAAATAAACTAAACTGAACTTAATGATTATTTAAAATAATATCTGTTGTTTTTTTTTTTAAATTTGAAGTTTTTTTGAGCCGCAGGATATTTTGGGCTAAGCTAATTTTACATATAAAATACATCAAAAACAACATTAGAAACAACCATAAAAATGTAATTATTTATCCTCAAGCTGAATCGAGTTGATATCTGGGTAGAAATTTTTTTTTATAAGAATTTTTAAATTCTTTTTTCATTAAAACACCGATAAGTTCCTTCGGGATTAACCAGTTGAGATACTTTATCCATTATGACTTTGAGCCAAAAATCGCTAATGTCTCTTTAAAAAAATATGTGAGTTTATGCCTCTCTCGAAATAAAGAATCTGCAGAAAAAATGTTGGTCGTTGTTTTTTATTTTGAAATAAATTAAATTGAATTGCTCTCAAGTAGCAGACAATTAGATGCGATATTCTGCAAGTAAAGTGACGTGCTTATCTCGTTTGTTTTTCCAGGATTCATAAATAATAACAATTTCCGGGGAAAAAGCGCCCGGGAGGGGTAGATCAACCATTTTAATTACACTTCATCAGTTGATACACTGATGCTGGCCCGGAATCGATATCTGCGTGTGGCATTAATAATTCATCGCCAAAAACGCAATAGTCAGCCAATCGTTCGTTAATAAATCAACACGGATCATTTTAACAGCCACGATGCTCGATTTATTCGGTGCCTGCATGCATTTTGCAATATTTTATTCCATTAATTTTACACATTTTTTTCCTTTTCCTTAAAAAAGATGGTGCGAGCGCGTGTTTGCATAAAAATGTTGCCATATGTTTCCAACTGCAGCAGCACTGTGTTGCAACTGTTGACGTGTTCATTGTTTTTGTTTTCCTGGCCAGAAGCTCGAGTAAAACAACAAGCTTTTTTCCCATTCTCCCAAAGCTTGCACAGTAAAACCACGATGGTTGAACACTTGAACCAGTAAAAATATATTTAATTTGTTTTGTTCCTGTTAACACTGAATTTCATTTTTTTTTAAACCGGAAAGATCTCTTAATTGCTAATAGTTGACAATCATAGATAGTTAAAGTTTTTTCCAATGATTTTTTTTTTAAATTTGCCGCGGCTTTATAAATTGAAAAAAAGAATAGGGCGAGTTGGGCCTACTGTGGTCTTAGCATAACCCTCCAAAGAAAAAAAGGACTGAAAATCAACAAAATCCTACACCAGCCTGTTTCATTTTGAGGTCATGATGCCATCGAATGTTAGGTGATCTAAATGATAGATTACACCGACCAACTAAATTTTTGCGCTGGCTCAACTCTAGGGGAAGCATGAAGTTTGGGGTCCCCAGAAACACGGCCGAGTGGTTTTTCTCTAAAGTTTGTATGGAGAATTAGTGATGTTGGCTACTCCCACATACAGCATGCATTTTTTGGAATGTATGCAACAGCGACGAACCGCCCTAGTAAAGCCTTTATTTTACTGAAAAGTAACTTTTTGTAAAGGTTTCGAAAAATCAATTGAAATAAATTTACACAATGATTCAATAAAACTCATTTTGTAATTGAATGGTAGTGTTTTGTCTAAAGATCAAGATGCACTATCAAAATTTGACAAAAAAAAATATGTGTGTTTTTCTTAAAAGTTTCTGGCTTCTCCCAGGCGGATTCAGGTTCTCTACATAACCTCAAAATGGGACAGGCTATGGGTACAGATAAAAAAAAACGAACTAAAAGCTGTCAAACTATCGACGTTTTACTGTTCACCAACCTGGCGTGTGTTCACGGGTACGAAAAACATGGAGCCTTTTTTAATATTATCGAAATTTGAAAAAAAAAAACCGAAAAAGTGCCACCCGAATGAGCAAACACACAAGTGCATGTGCTTTTTTATAGCCATCCTCGGGGGCAATTTGGGATGAAGGAAAGGGAGGTCTCTGCGGTGGTGCCAGGGAAAAACAAGTGCGAAAATATGGATTACGCAACCTCCAAAAAGCACCATATGGCTTTTTCTCATTTTACGCGCGTACTTTTCAGCTCACACACAACCGTATTGCTCGGGAGAAAATTGCGCGAAATAACACGGTATTTGGGCGCGGTATAAAGTTCGTGCGAAATTTGTGTATCGACAAAAATTCCGTAATTCCTTGTATTGTTTACCGCGCGTGAAATGCGAGTTGATTGTTTTCAAATACGTAAAACAATATTTATTTTCACAACATTCCTCCCCCAGAAAAAAGCCATGCGATTTTTTGAAAGCCCTTCCGGGGGTCGACAGACGGGAAAACAGGCAACAGCAGCATGAGGACAGAGTTATGATTGGAATTTTCATTTCCGTTTGGGTTCCTGCTGATTTATGTGAATTTTATTGTATTATCGAGTGGCGCCATCTATCCCAAAAACATACTCAATAAACATCAAATAACATTGGAAGACTGTTTAATAAATCTGGGCATGAACGAGATATTTTTACAATTTAGGATATAATTTAATCGTAGCTGGTGTGCTATCTTGTGCCACGTCCTACCTTTTTTATTGCAGACGTATCACAAGATAGACGTTACTCGTGGTGTAGGGGTAAGCGTGGTTGCCTCTCACTCAGTCGGCCTGGGTTCGATCCCAGAAGGTCCCGGTGGCAAATTTTGAGGCGAGATTTGTCTGATCACGTCTTCCGTCGGACGGGGAAGTAAATGTTGTAAAAAAAGGAAATATTTCCCAGTTCCTGAGGGGAACACTCTTGAAGAGTATCGGGGCCGGCATTTACAAAGCGGATTCAGTGGTAATTTCATTCTTAACTTAATGTTAACATGTTAAGGTTAATGTTAACATTCCATAGGTCGCCTCCCTAAGGTGTCGTGATAAGGTCCAGTTTGTGACGATACACTACCTTCCCTTTACTAAGCAATCGATTCCATAAGGGAAAAGATCACCTGTTGTGTTGGTCCGAGCCGGGATTTGAACCCCGATCTACGAGGCGGAAGCGTTACCACTGGGCTACGTGGCTCGGTCCGGAAAACGAAAATTATATGTAAATGTTAACCCCAGTCAAACCTAGAGGTTAGGTCGATAGCCAGGTGTATGAGTCGTCTCCCTGGGCCCTGCCTCGGTGGAGTCGCTGGTAGGCAGTTGGACTCACAATCCAAAGGTCGTCAGTTCGAATCCGATGGTGGATGGACGCTTAGGTGTAAAAAGAGGTTTGCAATTGCCTCAACAATCAAGCCTTCGGACACTAAGTTTCGAGTAGGAATCTCGCAATCGAGAACGCCAAGGCAATGCTGTATAGCGAACAGTTTGTTTTGTTTTTGTATCACAAGATAGCACACAATCGAAGAAGTTATAAAAAACAGCTTATCTGTAACTCAAAGTTTAACACAAAATATTGAAATCAAAACAAAGAAACACAATATGTTTATTGTTTATCGTTTGTTTTGCTTTTATATGCTCAAATGAAACTATTCAGACTGTAGTCCCAATTAGCCTAAGAGCAACATCTTAACAATGATCATCTTAACATTAATAGACTGAATTTTATTTGAAAACTTAAATTTGTCTTTAGGAGATGCCAATTATTTTTCAAGTTCTTGTGTATTACGAATGAAATACACTCAACCCTCGGTGGTTGGTCACTTTTTCGTTTGACACTTTTTTAGTTTCTACCCCGTTGGTTGGTCAAAGTCAAACTGAAAAGTGACGAACTGTCACTTTTTACACGGCGCTCACGCACACTATCAAAACAAACGTTTGGAAGTATATGTGAACTCCGTGTAAAAGGGGTGTCAAACTAAAAAGTGACCCCGTTCGTTTGACAACAGTTGGTGTCAAACCATCGGGGTTTGAGTGTAGAATATTTTGATTACAGCAAACATATTCTTATTTCTGAAAGATCTGTTCCCTTAAAGTATTCAATCTCATAATTCATTCTGTTTCGAACGCCCAAAATAATATTCCCCGACCTGGTTTAATCTCAAATCTGTTTGCATGTTTTCGTTCTCTGATTAAAAAGCGGAAGGCAAAACCGAGTTCGAGAGATTGCTTTCATGCAATAATGACTGCTGACTGGGCTTCCTCCCGATGGAACCGATAGGCATATCCGGTGCCGGGAAGGTCGGAAGCCAACATGATGAAATGAACGTTTCTGCTTGGGTGCGTTCGATTACGTTTGTGTGCGTGTGTGGTTATCTACATGGCTCCCAGCCAAGATTGAAGGTTGATCGGAATTTGATTATCGTATGCATGGCAGGATAAAGAAAAATGATGAGGAAGAAATTTGATTCGCTTTCAAATTTGGCAGAGTTTTTGTGGGTGTGTTTTTCGAAGCAAATATAATTTTCGTTTTCCGGGCTTTCCAGCGATCGGTTCGATTCCGGTCTAATGTGGTACGAGATATGAAAATTTGGAAGAATGGTAAGATAATAGGGTACGTTATCCATTAGTGGACCCCTTTCCTATAGTGGACCCTCTGAAGGATGAAAAATTCAATAAAATCACAATTTCAAGCGTGTTGTTGTCTACAATTCTTTTATTTGGCATGCTCAGCATCATTTAAAACAATGTTGATTGACATTGTATTGTCCTTTTTACCAAAATAAGTGTTTTGAGTTCGACATCTGAAATCAGCCATGGTCACTAGCATTTTCACAACAAAACTGCATTTATATTTTATGATTGAGTTAACCATCCAATCATTTTTTGACTGATTATTTAACTTCAGCAAGTCGAAATAATGTAAGTTTAAGGATCTTTACTAAAATATAGCGAAGAACAATATAGGACAACTAAAATCCAAACTTTTCCAAAAGTGGACCCCTGTTAATTTAACCTTCAAAAATGAAGAAAACTGTGTATCCAAGCAAAAGTTTCTCTAAAACATACAATAAATGCTTGTTTTTATCAACCTTAACGCATATTTTTTCAATTATGAGTATAAATATTAGGGTGGGTACGGATTTTGAAAAGTTCTCAGATCAAGTTCTGGTGTGGTTCCCCTTGTAGGGCATACCCATAGGGACTCTCACACCAAATTTCAGCTCATTTGGTTGAAAACTGGCTTGTCTCAAGCGGGTTCAAGTTTACATTGAAATTACTGTAGAAAATTTTGAATTTTCGTTCATTCGCTCCTACAGGCCTGGGGAAAACATGTAGAATCTTCTAGGATGGCCAGAAATGAGCGGAATCGTCTGGAGAACAACTTTCCCTAAGAGACCAGGTCGATTCGTTCAACCCCCATCGAGCTCAACGGCAATACATCCGGGGTTTTTGGAACCAACGGTTTTCCCCAGAAAAGCATCAAATTTTTCTTAGCATGCTATGAATGCTAGATGAACACCGTGACGCCACATGTCAAACAGCTACCACGTGGACTAGCATCGCCTATAAAATATTACTTTTTATTACTTTTTGAACTATAGAATTATCATTTATGGTGATCCTGATACTATTTAGCTGTATTCTAAATCTCAAAATAAGAAAAAAAAACTGTTATGGTGCGAATTGTACAATCACGTGGTAGCTGTTTGACATGTGGCGTCGCGGTGTTCATCTAGCATTCATAGCATGCTAAGAAAAATTTGATGCTTTTCTGGGGAAAACCGTTGGTTCCAAAAACCCCGGATGTATTGCCGTTGAGCTCGATGGGGGTTGAACGAATCGACCTGGTCTCTTAGGGAAAGTTGTTCTCCAGACGATTCCGCTCATTTCTGGCCATCCTAGAAGTTTCTACATGTTTTCCACAGGCCTGTAGGAGCGAATGAACGAAAATTCAAAATTTACCATAGTAATTTCAATGTAAACTTGAACCCGCTCGAGACAAGCCAGTTTTCAACCAAATGAGCTGAATTTTGGTGTGAGAGTCCCTATGGGTATGCCCTACAAGGGGAACTACACCAGAACTTGATCTGAGAACTTTTCAAAATCCGTACCCACCCTAATAAATATAGCTGTTTTCATGTTAAAAGTACCAAAAAAGCTGAAGCCGTAAGAATTTATAATTAATCAAAACTATAGTTAATTGTACTTAACTGAAGCATCATAATTGCAGTTTGAAATGATATTTTATAATAATAAATCAATAAAAAAAACATTTTTTTAAATAAACATGCGTGGTTTTATCAGCAACTGTAAACAAATCTAATGTTTAGTTTCGGTCAACCATTTATGTAATTAATATGGAAAAATTTGCATCAAGATTACTTTTTCTTATTATATTTATGTTTGCAGTGGTATTTGAAACGTTTTCTCTGATCTTTTTCGGAAATAAATGTGTTTAAATATCTGTTAGGTTTTTTGTTCTTTAAAGCCAAATTTGTTAACAAAACATATTTGTTTATGAAGAAAAGTAAGCAAAATCCATCTTTTATTCATTATGTCTATCATTAGACCTACACCATGCATCAAAACATCAAATATCGGTTAAATTTGGTATAAAAATAACAGTTTGCCTATAGTGGACCCGGGTCCACAATCGCATTATGGACCCGGGTCCACTATAGGAAAAGGGGGTCCATAACAGGCATTTTTTTTTTCAATTGATTTTTTTTCTGCTCAAAAACAAGAAAAAGTCAAAATTGTTCAAAAGACTTCAGATTTATTTGTTTTGTACAAAAGGTTATGAAAAAGTGCTTAAAATATTGAAAATTTGTGAAAAATGTGCTTCGGCTCTACTAGGGGGTCCACTAACGGTTAAAATACCCTACATGCTAGCTTCTGGTTCTGCTACCTTCAATTCGAGATTATTTGGATGATGATAACAGGGGCGCTTTGGAAATGGAAGCAGCATCACAATTTAAAATCCTACAGTTCCTTCCTTGACTTGACAAAAAGTACACATACACACTACAAGTTATCGTATCCAATAAAGCAACAAATTACAAATAAAAAAATTGTGCTTGATATCCGATCGATGCATAAGGTTATAAAAAAATAAAAATCATATGTTTATTTCTAAAAAAAGTACTTTTACGATAACTGATTTACGTCTCGGTATTTAAAAAAATGCCTTTTGAAATTTGTTACTGGTCGGGACATCGTACCCTCTGGGCCAGGAGGCCTTAAGACGCCCCAGCCGGTTGGTCTTAGAGCCACGGCCGACTGGGGTGGGCTCTGGGCCTCTTTTGCGCGCTGGCGGGACTAGCTAAAGCAAAGAGCCTTCTCATCAAGGTCGGCTCGAAGCCGAATCAAGGACACAAGACCTAGGAATTACTTTTTAACTTTTTGTATTTAAACTTACAGTGTGTGAGTGTGTGTGTGGTTAGTGCGGTGGGCCGGCCTTGCTGCTGGTGCTGCTGCTAGGAGTTGTTCTCGCTGCTTGGGCTGCTACGGGGTGCTGGACGGCCGGTGAGGCACAGGGGGCCACCGGGCCATACGTGGCCGTTCTCGGCCTACTTCTTGGGGGGGGGGGCTCCCGTGCGCGTGCCCGTTTCGCCTCCGAAACTCGTGCGGTGATCCTGGACACACGTGCTTCTCGAACTTGCTGGCGCTTCGGTAGAAACCCAGCTTCGTGGACTCCAACCACGTGCCAAACCACCGAAGTGCGCCGGTGGGCGGGTTGTCCTCTCCAGGATGGACACATCTTGGCCACCAGACTGGCGATCGTCCGGCAGCGATCTTAGCTGGCAATTACGGGTCCTGATATGACGCTGTAGCGGGCAGATCTCAATCTCCCACTTGGACTACACTTTGTAACTGTGCCGGGTACTATGTACTGGTGTACGTGCTCGCACTAGAATCTGGTAGTTGTTTTCTCGTGTGCTGCTAAAGTGGGAAAAACCTTCTTCGTCGTTCTGCATATCAGTCGAACCCTCTTTACCCATCGATCGTATTCCCTTTTATTCCTTTTTGTTGTTCTCTGCTTCGTTTGCATGTGACGATCCCAATGGTCACGGTTTTATAGCACCACAACCGCTGGGTTAGTAGGTAAAGTGTGTGGACAGATATTGGACCTACGGTTCGTTAAATGTGGTTTATTATTTATTTCCCTAACTGTGCTCTGTCTCAGTTACATTTAAACATTAATACAATAAATGAAAACAATACAAAACAAAAGCCTTATTCCCTACAAAATTAAATTAAAACTTCAAATTAATAGACGTGCTCCTATTTGCCATGGGCGAAGTTAAATGGCAAAATCGAGCGATTACCCGCAACGGTAACAAATTTAAAAAAAATATTGACATAAAATGCATTAAATTATTTATCAACTGGTTTAAACTTGCAAGCTTTCAATACAAATGATCTTTCTGTTGGTAATTGTTGTACAAACCTGAAAAATATACAAGTGAAAATAGAATTAAATACTATGGTTTCACAGTCCTGTTTTCTTCAATGTTGCGCGTAAGTTTTTTTAAGAGCGAGTTGTGGCGCTATAACCACGGCAAATAGTGTCCAGGGCATTTGTGGAAATACGATGTCCCATCCTCGAGGGTCCCGGAGCACCAAAACTTCTTAGCATGGTGGCTCCCAACGATTAATTGCCTAAATAAACAGGAACGTGAGCGGGGGATCCCCACGTTTCTTCCTCCCCTGTAGATTCAAAAATGTATTGCTGTTTGAACATTCGTGTTCAAACTCAATCCAATTAAACGAATCATCTTTGCGGTTAACTTTACGCAGTTGGCCTGGCCGTTTCGACGTTTGTGATGTTTCAATGCATGTTAATGCAATGGCGCACTGCAAATGTTGATAATGACAAGAAGATGCTAGGCGTCAATCAACCTAAGGCATTCTCCAGGATGCCCTCGAAAGACTGGCTGCGCTAGGGTTAGATTAGATTAGATTAGATTAGATTAGATTAGATTAGATGTTGCGCGTAAGTTTTTTAATTAAGGATAAAACAATTAATTATGTTCAATTATCGATTTTCTATGATTTTTTAAACATTGGACGACCCGTAAACCATTCTGAAGTTGTGGGATGACTTCGTCTTTAGAAATCTGGTTTCTAGAATAAATTTAATTAGACTTGTCTACGCAACTGACGGAAGATTTTTCCAAATGCCCAGTAGTATGTATGTTTGCTCGGTAGTGCCCCGATAATACGCACAGCACCAAGACCTACTCGTTCAGCCCCAATAATGTTCCGCAACATTCAATATTTGCACAACATCAAGAAACTCTCAATCGGATTTGTTTCACGGGTTGTCTGGTCCGAATGAGTTCGGTTCCCTCAATACGCTTCCTACGGAGAACACCCGGCGGTGGTCCGTATACTATACACACACTCAAAGACAAAGGCAAACCCGAACACGGAGGAAATCTAATAAACTTCCATCTTCATTATGAGATCTCCAAGCCAAACAAGACCAAACGACCGGCAGCAGTGGGAGAAAAAATATGAACCGTAATAATGGCTGCGGCAGACTTCGAAGGCAGGAGTCAAGACACGGTGCACAGAACAAAAATCAAAACAAAACCATAAAACACTGATAATTGGAGCATAAAATCCGATTTCACCCTCCCTTGGGCTACAGAGGCAGAGGAAATGTACGTACGCACTAGCACGGAACACTACAATGATGTACAAACACCCGGCACTCTTTTGTTGTTCCACCGGCCAAGATCTGTGGGGGCAACTGGCCGGGATGAGGGGCCAGCAGAAGGACAAAGAGGTGGCACGTGCTCACACCCGCATCAGAATGGAGGTTCCGTTTGATGGTTTGTTGTTCACGGTGATGTTACAAGGTAATTTGTGAAGCTAAGCCATACATAGTTGTGTGTGTGCAAGATAAACCGTGAATACTACCGCATGACATGGAAATATCTGTCATCTGCCATACAAGCCACACTACAATTTTGTAGTGTGGCTCGGTAAACCTCCTTGGATAAATGTACGACTCGTGCTGAAACTGTTGTGTTGTATCGAACAATAACTAATAAAAGTTATACATATTGTTGAGTTTCTAATCAACCATTAGATTTTTATTTGATCAATCAACAAGAGATGTACTTCTGTTTCTCTGTGACATATTGAATGATGTACAGAAACAAAATTCATTACACTACTCTCGCGATGACCAAACTACTAGCTACCCATTTAAACTTGCAAAACTTTTGTCCCCACAAGATATCCACTCCTCACGCTCGTGTATAGTTTAGCTGGTAATTGCCGCAATAAAAACGGCACCACAGAGCACAAGCACGCAGTAAATTTTTTCACGCCTCTTCCAAGTGTTGTATGTGTGTGTGTGCTGGCTGGCTTTACACGGCAGCACGTTTTTCTTGTGGGTCGGGAACCGCTTTACACGAATAGGGACGGAACGGGCCTTTTGTGCACACCCGAGTTGGTACAAAGGTACAATACCGGCACCGCCACATGCCAAGCCAGACACTTAAACTTTGCAGCTTCTTCCGGAATGCGTCCTCATTCGCCGTGAAAAGTCGGAACATGACCACGCTCCGTCCCCCCTGCTGAGTACAAAAGACGTGAAACATGAGAGCTTCTTTCATAAAGAGGAAACTGCGGGTCGTCGTTTTTCGTCGTCCCACTCTTGTGGGTGGGATGGAACGATGCGGGAAACCTCTTGCTCCCCCCTCACGTGAGTGACGTGCGTGTTTTTCCAGTAAGTGTTCCGTCCCCCCTGAACAGGCAGGACAAGAACTTTTCGTGTGGGGAGCATTTTGTGTGAAGGGCAAATCTTTTTGTTTGAGGCTGATTTGATGGTGAGATGGACGGAAAAAAATTAAAAGGAAAAATTGTTATATTTTCTAATTGAGAGTAAATAATTTAAAACAAAATACATAAGCAGTGATTATGAATTCATCAATTTTGTTCAATGTTTGAAAATTTGAAAAAAAAAAAAAGCATTGACAATACTTTAGCCAAACCAACGTTCAATGGATTCAGCTTGGCGTTCAATTTGCTAACCTTTTCGTAACAAACATTGTCAAAAATAAAATGTTTTATATTGATACTTTGAAAAATTTAAAAAAGAATGCTAAAATATATAAAGTTGTTTATCAATGGGACATTTTCTGCTAAATTACACGAAATTGGAAAAAAAAATCTGCACTCAAAAAAATGAGTTCGCGTAAACGTGAACAGCGTTCATGCCACCGGGAACCAGGAAGAAAACTGTTCAACTTTTGTAGTGCATTGCACCATGAAAGTGAACAGTTTTCTTCCTGGTTCCCGTTGGCATGAACGCTGTTCACGTTTACGCGAACTCATTTTTTTGAGTGTGATCGCCCCTCCAGTCACGATATATTGAGAAATGGAGCTCGGATTCGTGATCGAGGACCAAAATTAACCCTTACAACAACGTTTCCCAGATTACCCCTTACAATAAAATTTATTTTAATTTATTTGTATTATTTGATATTGTGAACGTTTTGCAAATAAACTGTATCAGCTAAAAATTGTGTCAAATTTTGAAATTTTATGTGTTAATTCTCATGTTTTATACTTTCATTTTACTTTTTCCTGATTCTGAGGGCTTTTGCTTCTCTGATGGGTGCTGCGCTGTTTTGAAAACTGCGACTAAACGTTTATTTCTTTCTTTCGCCTCACTTTCCCATATTCTAGATAAAGCTTCCCATGTGCCAGTGCCAACGCACACCGCGGTTTGGTTTTCTAGCTTCGCTACGTGCCTGAACCCATTTGTGTATTGGTATCTTGGAACATCGTACCAGCGCACCACGACACTCTCGGCTCGCCCCATCGGTTTTGTGTCTGGCACTCACCCATGGCATGAACCCAGCGTGCCGTGGTACGTGTCGTGGTATTGAACCCGTTTTGTACCGCCAGCGCGTACCACGACACGTACCTCGGCTCGTAACGAGTGAAGCACCTTGGCTCATATACCGGGTTCATGCCATGGATGAGTGCCAGACACAAAACCGACGCGGCGAACCGAGAGTGTCGTGGTGCGCTGGTACGATGAACCAAAATACCCTCAGTTCGTGTGAGTCGGGTACGGGTGTAAACCGAACAAAGCAGGCGCAAAGCAAACCCGAGGTACAAGCGAAACGCGTGTACCGCACGGTGCAGGGAAGCTTGCTAGATACTGTACATTGTTGTAAGATTATTCAACTATTTCTAAATGTTTATTTTTAAGAATATTTAAACATTGCCTTTTTCAGCGTTAATTCTCTTTTATTATATGCACAGTACATTTTTTTTGAAAATTTTCAACATATAAAATTGTAAACATTTTTATGAAGTGATATTACCTTAATTTAGAATGACAAAGTTGGTAAATCTACATTTTTTTAGATGGAAGTTTACAGCAACCATTCCTTACCCTTGAAATCGAGATCTACAAACTGACATGGCAGGCGCCGTTGGTGGCCAATTATTGTTGCCTATTCGCAACTAATCTAGTTTCAGCAATCATGGTGTTTTATCTTTTCAGCGTATTCATACATGCAGTTATTAAGGGAAACACCACTAGATCGTCGTCGCCTATGATCAGTAGTGCTGAAAGGATATTACGGTTCGGACCATGGATGGGCTCTCAGGCTCCTGCTCAATTTTTTAGATAGAAAATTACATATTTTTCTGACATATCAATATTAACATTGTAATATCACCATGATATTTTTATTGTGAATATTTTGCTATGGCGATTTTGACTGCTTAACTAGTGGCTCCAATTTCCAACTTCTGTTACAAAAAAAAACCTTAACTCGAAAAGAACCACAGCATCAGAATCGCATGGCTTGAGTCAGACGAAACGACTCGAGAACGAGGACGAAACGCGAGGTGCGTTATCCGGTTCCATTTTGTGTTATGATATTATGTGTGTTTTATGCCTCAGTAGAGCTTCGTTCGCAGACTGCAGCCAGCAGTTTCTCAAGTCCTGTGTGTGTATGTGCTGAAACTAAAACATACTCCTCGAGACGGAATCTCTACGAGTCACCGCATAGAACGGCTGGGGGACCCATCGCTGCTGAGCATACATATTTTGTTCGAGCCATGTTATTATATATTTATTTCATTTTCCAGCAGTGACAACATGCTGGAGAATATTCTGAAGGAAGAAACTGAAGCAAAAAAAACAAGACCTCAATGGCGACGGCGGCATGCTTGTGGACACGACTTGTGCTTTTGTCTAGCTTTGAATTTTCAAATTATTCCGAGGCGTGCCCATAACCGATTTGTGCTTTTGAATTCCGGATAGAAGTCAGGGGGGAGGGGGGGGCGGTTGAAAGTATATACATACAGCAATAGCATCATTACTCTGTTGCAGACAGACAAACAGCCGAATTATGACCTTTTTACCCTCCACATCACCATATCTAGACTGTGTGCTTGCCTGAGGAAGATGGTTTGTGTGCACACTTTGGCCCCCTCTCAAATCATAATCATTTAATGAAGGCACACACTCGATGGATAGCAATGAGCTGAGGTTTCAAGCTAACATCAAAATATTCCACACTCCCCTGAAAGATATCCCCCCCCCCTCTTATAAACAGTGGGGCCGAGTTAGAAAACTCGCAACGAATCATGATGATCAAAGGCTATCATAACTTTTTTAATCTCGCCAGCCAAAAATCACACAAAAAGCGAACCACATCGATATAGGATCGCCACTGGGTTTGCTGGCAGGCTGGATGGGTGGTGAAATTTATTAGATTAAGCGCTTTTAGCACACTTTTTTCTCCCGCGCGATGGAGGCTTTTATTACCCATATATCGTGGTTTTGGAACGACCCTCATCATTCAGGCTTGGGCTCGAATTTAAATGGAAAAAGTTTTTTTTTATCTGGGCCATTGGAATCAGCATCAGCATGGATGGATACAGATTGCATCATTGAACGTAGAAATCGTGCCTAAAGTGTGCGTTTTCATGATCATTTTGTACAAAATATTGCGAGTGACATGAGTCCAATGCTACTGAAAACTCAAATAATCTGAAGTAAGATGGAATCAATTATTTTTTAGTTATTTATTTTGATGCCTTTGCAATTGATTTCTCACTAATCCACTAAGTGAAATTTCGTTACAAACTTCCGATGTACACAAAAATTTACACTTCATAAAACAAATATGATAACTTGTAAAATATGCAAGTATTTTCGTAATTGGATTTTTTTTGCAAATCCGTTTTAAAACTATTTACTTTTCCTGACATTCTCGTTACACTTTTCAGCACTAAATTATATGTTATAAAGTTTAACTATCCCGAAATTGTAACGTAAAGTAATATTTTCCAAGATTAGTTTGATTTTTGACATGGAAAACGGTAAGCTGATAAAAACTTTCGGAATTGCAAAAAATAATGTATGAAACTCGCTGCAAAATTCGATATTATTTATCCAACTCTTCGTTTGACAAGTGTACGACTCGCGCCGAAAAAATCCAATTTTTCAACTTGTTGCATGAACTACTATTTTTCGGTTATTGCAGTTTCTTAAAGTATACATAAATTTTCCCAGGCCCCTCTGCTGTTTTAAGTTATAAAGAAAAATGGCAGGGGTTTCAAGCCTTTTTCCAACCTTTTTAAGGTAAAAAATACGTTTAAAATTTTATTTTAAGTATGCCATCAAATACACGTTTTTGTCTAGATCAAATGTCTTTTTGACACCAAATTTTCGAGCTACAGAAATCTGAGAAAAGGCCATTAATTCTTTATTAAAATTAGATGATATTTTTAATAGGTTCCTATGTATTTACTCAAGAAATAGCTCTTCTCTGAAAAATCATTTAATTCTATTCCATATCTCCCAAGCATACATCAAAGCTTCCATCAGTAGCACTAAGACTATATGCTAAACAGCAAAATTTAGTACACCAAAGCCCGGGACGACTATACACGGCTATGATGCCATTCCCATAACTAAGGAAGGCTGCCGTTTGCTGCTGCATTCGCTTTTGGGATTCACCGCCCACACTCACTTTGGCACACTCGAAGAAGAAGCAGAAGACGGGAGATGAATCGGCCCTCGAGGAGAAATGCTATTTTATAGCCAAGGCAAAGGTCGGCACCGGTAGGGCACATATAGGGTTGAATATAGAAAAGTCACACAAGTCTATTGAGAATCAAAGGTCTCCTCTTTACCCCGCTCCGACAAGAGCAAAGTGATATGGAAAACCTTTCGCCATTAATGTCTTCTTACCATTTTTATTGATGTTATTTTATTCATCATCTTCATTTCTTATTCATACATTAAATCCTTGCACTCGCTTTTTCTTTCTCTTGTGTTTGACTTTGCCACTCTCCAGCTCGAACTTGGGGACTTATAGATTCTTCTCTGTTCTGGCTTGTGGGGGCAATACTGGCTCGCAGGTCCGGAAGAACCGCACGGAGCATCGACACTAAATTCGGAGACAATTTTATGTTGTATCTCCTTTGGGTTAGGGTGTTTCTGAGTTTCGCTAGAACTTGGGGATTGTCCTTTGACCGCGTTCGCGTTGGTGAAAAGTACCAAGACAAATAGCTTTCAGCTGCCATTAGGTGGAGGCTTGCGAGTTTTTCCTTCGTCAGAAATAACAACACTACCCTAATCTTACAGACTTGAGTTCAGGAACGAAGGCAGTTCCGGGCTACTCAGGCCAAGGGGCATATTACTGAGACATTCTCAAGAAAGACGAAGCGTTATCGAGTATGAACTGAAAAACATAAACTTCGAGGTCCACAGATACACGTGCATTTTGATTTTATTTTTTTTTTTTGAATGGATTGCAATTTCTGGACTGTTTGTGAGAACGACGAACCGCCCCAATTCTCCATACAATTTTGAAAAAACCCATTCGGCCTTGTCTAAATATTTTTGAAAAAATAAAGTTGCACATGATTCTTGGGACCCTTTAAGTATATGCTGCTCTTTGAGTTGAGCATGTCGCAGTGTCAATCTTTTGAAGGTTGGTGTAATAGAAAATGAGAAAATTATAGACGTGCATGCAAGAATGACAAAACGGCCTCAAACTAAAATTCCCTTGGAAAAATTAACTCACTTCGGGAAACTGCTTTCATGTGAAGAGTGACAACATTGCACGGGGTTCAGAAATAGAATCGAGTTTTGGAGATCCGTGAAGGTCAAAAGGTGAGGTTTCAAGTTCCATTGGCCACTAGGGTGTTCTACACAAAATTTCTTCCAAATAAAAACACAACAAAAGGTAGATTTACGAAAACACAGAGACTTGGTTAGCTGGAGGATGGATCATCAGGACGGTTAAGGACAGCAAGAGCCAAGAAATATCTCTCTCTTATATATTGTGCAGCACGGAAACACGGTGCAGTAATGGAACAGCTGCTACCGACCAGTTGATGGAAAGGAGACGTCGTCACCATTGTACGGTTCAGCACTTTTCCTTATTTTATTTGCCGGTTCTCAGCTCCCAGCTTCCCAGCCAAGAAGAGGAGGAACAAAGTCGTTAGTATTGTGACGAAGGATGTCACCCGCTCTTGTGTGATTGAAGGCAACCTGCCAACCAAACGATGGCAGAGATGGCAGTCAGCAGGAATATACTTTGTAATTTGTATTGCGAAATGAAATTGTATCGCTGGATTATGAATTTATCATTGCGCTTGAGAGTGCGTAATTGCATCAGCTGTCGTCCGGAGCACGAATGATGGAAAAGGCTGTTCTGGGAACGGTGTAGAGACAACTTTTCATCTGGGAATTGCTTGAGTCAAAAATTTAACGAGCATTTTAGAAGTTGTGCGACAAGTTGGAGTGAAACTAATGCAAATTTTCAAATTTGGCTTTTTATTAACACAATTAAGCTATATTAAATTTAGGTAACGTTTCGGGTTTCGACCAGGACGAACTATATTAAATTTGGGTCATATAATGTCTACTCAAAAACCCTAATTAACTTTCAGTTCAATGTTCTAAACCATGGAAGTTTTCTCAATTAGTACAGTTTCAAATTAAGTCCGTCTGATCCAGTCGTGGCGTGACGGCATAAACAATGGCACCCCAAATCCTGGACAAAATCAAATTTAGAGCACTTTGCGAATTAAACCGAACCCCAGTGCCAGTGCAATGTGAGTCTGACAGCTCCATAGATCTGGCAATGAATAATGCAGGTTAATAATGATCACAAAACGGCGCACTCTCGCTGTGAACGCTAGCTTTAAAGCTTTGCACCAATTGTGTTCACGTTCGTTCGTTTGTGGTAGATGATTGGAAAAATTATTGTGCTCGTTTGACTGAGAATCGGAGCCAGAATTTACGACTCGCACAAACATCAACTATAGCGCTGAGACTTCGCCGGGTGTCAGGGTGAGACTTGTTTGTGGAGAAATTGGAACGTTCGAATGTACATTTTTTGATTTTTAAAAACATGTAGAAATAATTAAATAAATTTAAGAGATAACAAGATAAAATAACATACAATTCGCCAAGTCACTAAGGCTTTTCTTTTATTCATTTCATACAAAACAAAAAAAAATCTCGAAAGGACAACAATGAACATTTTGACTATTTGGCAGATAACGATTTAAAGTTGAGCTTTCCGGTAAAAATATTTACGAGACTGAAAAATCAAGTCTGTCATATAGAAATTGCAAAAAACCATCAAAAAACCTATTTTTTCAACATTTTTATTTTTAAAACTGCTGTAACTTTACAAGGATTGGACTTAGGACAATGGTCAATATGGAGACTTTTATGTAAAATTGTCTGGAGAATCGATTCCCGTATTCGGTTTTTGAAAATTTTGACGTTTAGAGCACTTTTCAAAAAAACAGTTTCAGTAAATGATTTTTGTATTTTTTTAGGTAAGTTTCTCCATCCTGCATTTTTCTTGAGTCTTTTTGTAACATCTTAGGCTATCTTCACAAAAATTTTGAACGAAAAAAAAATAGTGGGCTCACCTTCAAATTTGACTTTTAAACTTAAAAATCAAAAAATCTCATAAAAGTGGAGTGTTTTTTTCTTTCAGTGTATTTTTTTTCGGAAAGCCCGTCAAATTTCCTACAAGTTTGTCTTTGACCACTTTTTGATACGATGCAACGGCTTCGAGATACAGCAATATTTAAATTACGAAATACAAAAATATTGAAAACACGTACGCCCTTCTCAAATGTCATTATCGAGTGTTACTGGCTCCATATACACAAAAATGGCTTATGTATGCCTAGGATAACATGTCTACAAAGTTTCATTGAAATCGGAGAGGGTCGGGTACAACCGATTCCCTATTTGGCATGGAATTGCTCATAACTTACTTCAACTATTTATGTTTTTTCATTTTTATTGTACTTTTTTAAAGGTAAAATGTGGGCTCTTTAAGCAAGTTTTTTTTATTTTTTTCTTATTCTTGGTAACACCTTTATTTACTAGCAATAATTGTTTAAAAATGGATTCGTGGTATGGAGGATGCAAAATATTATAAATCGAAAACACTCATAGGAGATTTATGCGTAGAAAGTTATGTTTCACCTTCCTGATCAAGAACATGTTCAATTCCAAATATTCTATCGGTGAAAATTGCGTTTTTCAGAAAAAAAAATATGCTCAAGTAAATCCTAATAATTTGTTAATAAGCCTTATTACATGTCGTGTTTCAAAATGTTTTACACTTCTTTTACCTTTGATTAGCATAAACTTTCAAAAAAAAAATCACCGATAGAATTTTTTGAATCGAACATATTCGTAATCAGAAAGGTGGGATTATGATGTAACACACAGCTAAAAGGAACTCCAAAATTCTGTTATGTACCTCGAAAGAACTTATTGTATCTTGAGTATTCACCAATAAAAGTTTTAATTTACTCTTTATGAATTGGCAAATAGACGAAGCATTGGTAGAATCGAACTTAAAAAGGTTATATTTTATTCTATGAATTCTATACAACGTGTTTAATGTTGTTAATTGACCTTGTGCCTAAATTTGTATGAGCATCATAATTCCCGGTAGTCTCGACCGAATTCCCCGGGAATCGATAGGCTTAAAAGACCGATTTCCTGGGAAATTTGTCCAAATTTGTCAAAACAATGATGAAATTGAAATTCGGTGTCAAATGGATTTACACATGTTTTACACATTTGAAGTATTTTACACCCACTACCAATAAATCAGAACAGGGCTGACTTATAGAGAGATCTTTAAAAACTTATGCTTAGAAATAAGACAAAATTTGTCATCAAAATTCTCTAAAAAAATGTTTTATCGTTTTCAGGTTTGTCCCATTTCCAACACTAGCAGTCTTTTAAAGTGGGTCGCATACCGTCAATGCAGGGGAAACCAGAATTCCAAAGCATCAAATGTATGCAAATTGAATCCAAAAGCGTGTGTTCATGTGATTGTGTATCGAACTGTCATACATAGCACAATTTCCACGTTTGTGTTTGCTGAGTTTTGTTACGGGCGGGAGGGCGGGCCGAGTCGGGCGAAAATACGTGCAAATTATAAGTATACGCATTGGGACCACCAGCCAGCGCCAGCGTCGCGATGTTGTTTGAATATTGAATGTAAGCTTGGGATTTCAATGTAAATTGGTAGGAATGTGAATTCTGGCAGCAAGTGCCAATTTCTGGCGACTTTTAGGCTCATAAATAGGCTCTACACGGGGGACATGATCCTATATCCTCATTATGGGCGATTTTCTCTAATAGAACAAGGCAAAATGTGACTGAATTCGAAATGCACCGTTTTGGGAACGTTAATAGTAGTTTATGCAACAAGTTGCAAAAAGAGGATTCTTTCAGCACGAGTCGTACATTTATCCAACGAGGTTCACCAATTCCGAAAACACCCATTGAGTGAAATTTTAAGTCAAATTTTCATGTATTTTGTCAATAAATCGATTAAATAAAAAAAATGTTGAAAAGTGTTACTTTTCGAAACAAGTGCTGAAAAGTTCAACTTTACAGCACCCATTTCAGTGCTGAAAAGTAGAACTTTTCAGCATTTATTTTGAAAAGTGTTGCTATTCGATTCTGTTATTTTTGGTACAGAAAAGTAGGCTATTTCGTCGTTCAAGAATGACAGGAAAAGTAAGTAGTTTCACGACGGAATTGCAAAAATAAATATTGTCGTGACCACATATTTTTCGAAATTACAGAATTGAGCTCAAATTTAAACCTTGTCAATCTTTTAAGTAAACGTCCTCCCTGGTATTTATTATGCACAAACAAAATAGGCCAAATTTAGGGACTCTAATCCAGCAGAAAAGGCGTCATCCTTAAAGTATGTCACGCAAAAATAGGCCAAAATTCACATCTTGTCACACCTACGGAACCCCCCCTCCCTCCCCCCTAAGAGTGTACGTACTTTATGGATGACGCCAAAACTGTATTCCCCTTAAAACTTGAAGGGTTTTCCGGCTGGCATAAATTATATCGCACTGGTCCAAACTCATTCTGCATGACTCCATAATTTGTGGGATTTGCTTCCCAGCTCGAGCGGAAAAAGAGTCTAATTTTAATTTCGGAATATTAACCGTCATTTTATTTGCATTTGCGTACGGCCAACAGAGCGGAAGGGCTCAGTCAAGTTTGGAGGGTCGTCAGCCACTGACTGCCGGCCGGTAGTGTTAGAGACATAACGATGATAAATTATGAAAGGTTCCTTACCTAAACCCAAGCGTCGGCAGATTCTCCACAAAGTGGACCTCCCGACAGCCAGCACCAAAAAGAGGATTATGAGCCCCGGAAAATATGTACACAGCAGCGGGGAATGGCCCAAAATGGTAATAACGGACTTTGGAGCCGGGTGAAGAGGGTGGTTCTGGGACAAAGACACAACGAGATGTTGACCCTTAAAAGCCTCTCGCAAAGTGCTGAAGCGTGGCCATCATCGGCGGACATCACAGAACTTAGAACTCCATTCTCTGAACTGGAAACTGAACAAAAAATCTAATATTCTCTCAGTGCTCCCAACCTTCACTGCCCACATAATCATATCTTTATTTAGTTAGACTTTTGTCAAACAAATATATTTCCCACCATCCTACACAGTGACTGTAAAGACGAAGACGCTCGCCTGACCAACATCAGTCTCCGTTGCTGACTAACAGAGGCATAATCTTCCCATTTGGCACTATTTATCATTTGCGACTTGTCGCGAAATGCGGCGTGGGTGCGAGAAATTTTTAAAGGAAAAGCAACATCATTAGAAAAGCAATTTCATGCTGTTTAAAAGAAAAATATATTGCAGGCTAATAAAATACCAGGGACGGATACGACTCTGTGTTTGAAGGAAACAAAACTAGGCAATTTTCAAGCGCCTCTTGCGCCAACATGAAAGAAAATGCTAATTTTCCTGCAGGCGATTGGGGAATTAGAATTTTTGAATATATTTAAAGTTGTAATTATAACTCATTTCAGATATTTTTTTATATATCTACATCAATATTAAAATGGAAATACTTCCAGAATCAGATTCAATTGATAATGTTCCAAACGTCTCCATTTATAAGCCATGCTTTTGTCCAGCCAAGCGTTTTGAAGTGCACTTCACATTGCAAAAAAAAAACAAAGATAACTTAGCTTAACAGTTTATAAACTAATACTGTATGTAAAACTGAGTGCAATTCAGTTAACTTTGTCCTGGATTATGAGGTTACTTTTATGAGGAAAGCGGTGATTAACAAAGAAATAAGCGAATATAAAGATGCTAGTCTCATTAACATCATTTTTGTGATTTTTTGCAAGAAAATGACTGTGAATATAAAGAGACGAGTTGTCTCTTTGTTACTTTCTTGGCGTTATATTTAACTTTCCTCTATTGATTTTCGCCGAAAACAATATAATTCAATTTTCATCAAAAACCGAAGTCACTTTCGCCACAAGGACTAACGAACAGTAATCAAAAGTATTTGATTATAATTTCAAGAGGCTATTACTGGAAGCACAAGCGTCCAGCAAACATACTTGCGTTACGAGAAACAGAACGTGCCTGACCTATCAAAATATCGACGTTGGCACGCCTCCCCCGCAAAGCCAATCAATCAGTGCCACACGGAGAGCGATCCGAGCAACCAGGATAAACTTTTTCCCACAGCAGGATCTTCTTCTTCTTCAACTTCTTCTTCTTATTCGTCATCCATCCCTCCAAACCATTCTTTTCCCCGGAACCCAGCGGTGCGTTAAACGGTTGGATCCATTTCAGAGTGTGGTGTGTAGCAACAGCATGCCATGGCATCTTCGGGGTCGTCCCCTTGGATGGACGTCGTCTATTGATGTATTCGCATGCGACACAATCTAACTTTTTTCCATGGACATCCTCCGCCGCCCACCGCACACTGCTTGTCGTTGGGTTTAGTCGTGGGTTCGTGGCAGGGTTCGAAATATGCTGATGGTGTATCAAACAAAAATAACATTGTCTTGTTCATCGCTGCTGAGATTTGCGGCACTGAAAGCTTGTTTGGGAATACATGTTTAAATTATTTAATTTTTTGGTTATATTTGAAAATTTTAATAAAATGTGTTTATTGAATAAATGGTTTGTCAATTCTGAGAAGTAAATTTGCGTTTCTGTAAAAAAAGAAAATCAATTAATTAACCACGGCTTGGTATTTTGAATTCGTTAAGATTGCCGGATTATTCCAAACTGTTGCTCGCTCATTCCCTGTTCAACTTTCGTTGGGTTTGGTCGTCTTTCGAGCTAGCTTAGCGCGTTTTTGACGGTGTTTTGTCAACTTTCGCCGACGGCCATGGCGGCGGCCGCGACGGTGGAGAGTGAGTGGACGGAGCACAGGGCTGAGAATGGAAGGACGTTCTACTGGAACGCGGCCTTGAGGAAAAGTGTGTGGGAGAAACCGGACGGGTTTCAACCCAAGACGCAGGCGGCGACGGGCATGGAGGTGGAAGACTCCGAAGGAGGAGGAGAGGACGGGGGCGAATTTCGTCCCGTGGTCAAGGTTCGCCGCAGGAAGGCTAAGGAGGAGATCAACGTCGGCGATGGCGGCAACGACGGCGATGTGGAGAAACTGCTCAGCAACAACAAGTTCAGCCCGCTAGCGGAGGAGAGCAACAACAACAACAACAATGCGAACCCAGCAGCAGAAAAAACCATCCCCGTGGTACCAGCAACCGGCAAGTCGGCCGGGGAGAAGAAGCAGCCACCGCTGGTGGTGAAAGAAACGAGCTTCGCCCGCCTTGCGAAGGTGATGTCGTCATGTGATGTCCAGCCGGAACACAAACTGACGCGGTACGGCACCAAAATTACGTGCTTCTCGAGCGACGACTTCGACACGGTGCAAGCTCACCTGAAGAAGAACAAGGTGCAGTTCTACACGCACGGAAAGCGCAGTGCGAGACCGCACCGGGTAGTAATGCGAGGTCTCCCGAACGTGGAACCGGATTACATCAAGGAGCTGCTCAAGACGGAACATCAGCTGGACGTCTTGGCAGTACACGCCATCAGGCGGAAGCAGCAGCTTCCCGCCATCGATGAGACGCCTTTCATCGTGCTCTTCCCCAAGGGGCAAACCAGTCTGAAGGAGTTGAGTAGCAAGGTAAAGAAAGTGGGACCAGTCGTCGTCCGGTGGGTGGCCTACCGGAACAAAGAACCGCACGTGACCCAGTGCAAGAACTGCTTGCAGTTCGGTCACGGAACCAGTAACTGCCATCTCAAGCCAAGGTGCAGCAGCTGTGGGGGTGCCCACAGCACGGAAAAGTGCAAAGCAGAAGAAACGCAAGCCAAGAAGTGTGTCAACTGCTCTGGATCCCACGAGGGTCTGGACCGCAGCTGTCCCAAACGTGCGCAGTTCATCCAGTCGAGGCAGCAGGCGTCCAAGCCGAAGCCGCCAGCATGGAAGAAGGACAAACAGACTCCGGCAGGAGCCGCGTTCACCGCGGCGGATTTTCCTCCGCTACCTGGAGCGGTGCCGTCCGTCGGGACGGAAGATAAACATCCTCGTCCCGCAGGAAGAAGTCGAGAAAATACTGGCGCCGGCGCCGGTGCAACCCCGAAGGAGCAACAAGGTGAACGGAAGCTGTACAGCGAGTCGGAGCTGTGGACCATTTACCGGGAATACAGAGTTCGCTTGAGCCAGTGCAAGACACCCGAGGAACAGATTGACGTGATCGCACACTTGCTGACACATGGCACGAGAAAATAATCATCTTATTCAATTACTGTTTTTATTTTGCTATTTATTATTTTTGTACTAATGATCCTCGGTCCTAACCTGGTCACAGCACCTATAAGGACCTAATAAAAATAAGTTATGAAGAAAAAAAAAAAAAAAAGATTGCCGGATGTATTTTTGTGATGTGTTTAGATAACACGCTCTTATCGCCACGAATCACTTGGTAAACTAATGCATTTTTAATCGGAACCACTCTAATTTTGAGAATTTTGTTTAGTTTTTAGAAGATGGTTTGTACAGAGACACTCTGCAGTTCACAAAAGCGATTGGTATATAAATTAAAGGATTGAACGCATTTAGTGCGTTTTTAAAAAAAAGACTTAAACTTAAATTTAGGATGTTCGGATGACGAACCGCACTCTAGTTAGGTCTGAACAAGAATGAATCTATATTATAAATTTATAATACAAGCTGTGTCTGTGTTTACCTTGCAGTCACGTTCTTCAATACTGCCTTGTGGGAAAGATGGGGCACAGCATCGGTGTGATGCTGTGTCAGCTGATTCGTTGTTGTTGTTGGTGTTGAGATGATCCGTGGTGGTGACGTCGTAGGGAAGGTCGTGGGAACTTCGGTTGAAGTTCTCACGGCAAGCTCGTTGTTAACTTATATACTGCTAGACCACTTGCCCAAAATACAATTTAGGAAACTGAGGAAATTTGTAATGAATGTTTAAACAATTTAAAGTTTCTCAAACTCTAACAAGTGCCAGAACTATTTTAGACTGTTTTGTGTCGTTTATTGTGCATCTTAATCAATATGTATACATACATGCAAACCAGCGCATAAGATGCATAGTAAAAAAAGAATAAGTAATATTTCATCTGGGAATGGTGACAAAATTTGTTTCTTAAAATATGAAATTTTGCATCAGGAATTAGTGATAGTTTCATCAGTTTTCGTTGAATTAAACTTTTTACACATTATTTTAGATGAATTTACTCAACTTTTCCAACCTTCCAATATTGCACTTTTTTTTATCACGTGTTGAAAAAAAAACTGTTGTGCCTTTAATAGAAAATTGAAAATTTCAAATATTAGTGACAGCATAATTAAAATAAAAAAAAAACATGTTTTAAGTCTAAATCCATTTTCAAAAAATTGTAGTTGGAAATTCTTTAGTCGTCTCTTGTGTGTTATTTTTTTTAATTTATTTGAAATAAAAACCACCGGTGGTTCAATCACCCTTCACCAAACTTTAACAACCTTCCAAAATTGGCGGATTCCATTCTTTCGGAGCGCTGCAAACGACATTCGTCGTGGAATGGCAGCATCCGGCAGGCGGCAAGACGCTGAGGCAGCCGCAGGAAAGCTAAAACTGCAGAAAAGTTGGCAAAACAATCTTTTTATTACACAATTTCGAGATAATGAAAAAAGTTTCGATCAATTTTCTTTTTCACTTCTTTTCAATTGCAGCAGTAGCAGCAGCCACCACCGGAGACCGGAGAGCTTTTGCCGAACGGAATTCCATGTTTGTTCCTATAAATACCCATCACTTCTCTGTCGTGAGATAACGTTTCGGCGACAGGATTTTTCTGCTCACTTTTCCTTCCTCGAGGTTTCTTTTTCGGGAAGGAACGGACAGACAGACTGTGGCTGCAAGAGGTATCAGGAAATGGTTTGTGATGTTTTGCTGAGCTTGACTCACCTGCTTTCATTTATACTTTTTTTTTTATTATTAAATTCAATTCACTTTGCCAACCGAAGACGACAGGCAAGATGTCGGCGGTGACGTTGCTAGACAGATTAACTCTCATCTTTTTATGGATAATATCTTCAAGAATCAAGACTATTATGCCTTGAATAGAGAAATGAATTTTTATGCCTCAATATTTAAAAATTGTTTATAAAGAATTTTTGGAGTATTGTGCAGTACAGGGTTAAAAGGAAATCAGCCTGAAAAAACTGGCGAAAGTTTGGCGTCAGTCGGTCTCGGAATGTCTCTCATGTCTTTCTACTTTATTTCCTCTTCAAATATACAGAAAACATAGGCTATAGTTAGCAGCATCCGAAAAAACCTTCCCAGAAAATAAAATCCCACTCTCAGAAACAGTTCGATATTCCGAACGTGAACGTGTAGGCTAAAGGATCAAATCAGACACTTTTTCGCACGAGATGCATTCGCACGTGGCTTTGCTGGCTGGGATGAAGTGATGAGTAGGGGAACCTTGGCCGTCGTGGGTACAAATTGCACCATTATGGAAAGCGATGCGAGTTCTGTGAGTAATTTGCACCAAATAGAATAAATAAAACATTGCTTTAACGAATTCAACGCAAAGGCATCCTGTGGTGTTACGTGCAGGCGGTGGAAAGTCTGGGAAATGTAAATTTTATTTGAGATATGGGGTAACCACCTAGAATTTGGTGCGAAGATATTGATTTTGAGCAAATTGTATGTAAATTCTATTTTCCTATTCAACATATAAAAACAAAAAATCAGCGAAAAAGATCAAATTCAATTCAAATAACTATAAAATTAAATTGGCAGAATGGTCACATTTTTATTCGATTATTTAAGATAAGAACCAAGCAGTTATTTTCCAATTCTGTGAGAAACACTTTCTACATAAATCATGCAAGAAGAATCATAAAATTTGTATAGCTTTCCGTTCGTGCCAATGTACCACACCTGGTGAATAATAGATTTCATAAACCACCCACTGCGTGGATGAAACCTTTTGTGCCTCATCGAGATACCACCCACTCAGCACGGGTTTTGTGCGTATTTTTTGCCTCAACCGGACGCTGCGTCCACATTCTAAACCGAATTTTCAATTACGAAGATTTATAAAGGTCCCCTTGGGCAGGGCTATTTTGCGTCCCAAATATGTTGAATATTTAAAATTGTGTCTCACTCACTGACTATGAATCCTACCGCCAAAGGTTCCTAATCCAACGCTTATCGTTTTACAAACAATTAAAAACTCATTTGGAAAACCCCCCGCCTGATGGTCGTGTTTTCCAAGTGGGTACTTTTTCGGCGTTTTTTTTGTGTACAGCACTTTCCAATCCCCAACTCAAGGATGCCATCTTCCGAGCGATATCCCTTCATAACAAGGTTGTGGCATAAAAACGGAAAGGTGTATCCGAAGGCCCTAATCCGGACTGTCCGCGCGGCGAGGATCCAAAGTGTGTTTGCTTTAGATTTGCGTCTCCGCCCCCGCTTCCCAAACACACCAAAATCTCATCTTAACTGCTTGGAGGCTTCTCTGGATAAGCAGTCTCGAGCAGGAGAAAATAACAGTCTAAAATCACACAGAAATCAAATTTATCGTGGGATCGATATTATTTCAGGAAAGTAACATGTTTAAATTTCTTATATATTTTCAGATAAAAAAAAATCTAGATTGAGCTCATACTAATGACCTATCAACAATCAAACTACGTAGCTATCACTCACGATCCTACTATCTTAACGATTAAATGATGAGCAGAATATATTTTCCATTACTCAACTCCAAATCCATTTTTATATGAGAAGGTATAAAAAACTATAGAACTGTACATAACTGTCATTTTTTCGGAGTTTTAAAGTAATATACGAATCTGCAATAACACATATAGTTTTTTCATATAGACCTAACAGTTTGATTCTAAATTTCATGTTTTCTAAATTTAAACTGGTTCATTCTTAAGTTTTTTTTCATAAACACGTTTAAAACAAGTTTCTTTGACAGAAATGAGAATTGCAGCAAAGCGATGTAATTTAAAAGTAATGGCATTAAAAATTTCATGATTTATGTAGTATCTTACCGAATTTTGAAAATATTTGCTTGGTTCTTATCTTAAATAATTGAAAAATTAATTTAAAAAATGATCAATTTGCCAATGACATTTTAACAGTAATTGGAGATAGGGTAGAGGACCCAGAAATCGCCCACTTTATAGTGGGAATCTAAGAAATTTGACAAGAATTTAATGACAATTTATGGTTTTCGGTTCTATTTGTTGTAAAACTTTGACAAACTATTTGCTTTTAAGTTTCCACAAGGTTTTTATCATTTACAAGTTCATTTTTGTTGAAATTTTGCGTTTTAATAAAGTGCTCTGAAGTGCCTATTTTCGCCCCCCTAAATCCAATTTTCGCCCACCCTTGGAACCAGTTTTCGCCCACGACAAAAATCAAGAAATCAAATAAAATTATAGCTCAAAACTAAGTAAATATGGTCTTCTATTGATTCACAATATGTTCCCGAAGCTTAATTTCATAGATGTGCACAATTTTGTCGTATAATTTTTAATTTAAATTCAAAAAACCCTAGTTGTTTTTTTAACAGATATCCCACTAATTTTGAGGTTCTAACTAAAACCAAAACATGTTCGCACTCATAAAAAATATGACTTAATCAAAATTCCTGATAGAACTCATGTGTCCCTATTCACCCAAGATAAGGGCACACAGTTACAATTAGTTCCATGTTGTTGTTGATTTTATTAGGGGAACTTGAACCCTATGGGTCATTCGCTCCCGAATTGACTCAATAGAAAACTTCGAGTACCTCTTAAATAAAAATATTAAGCACATGTGCTATTTTGAAAGATGTTGTGTAACTACTTTTCCCTCCTTTGCTCAGTTTGTTCTACAATGTACCAGTAAACTCTTACCACGTTTGAGCTAGGTGTCCCATATCTGAGTTTAGGTTAATTTTTGAACTGATGTTTTTACCAAAACACCCTGATGAATGAAATAAAATAAAATAAATAATTAACCTTTAAAAATAATCTGGAATGATCCAAAAATATTTTCAAGCACATTTCGCTGCGATTAGATAAGTTTTTATGGTAACTAGCTAAAATCTGAAAACACAATACTAGATTTCGCCCTGGACGAAAATTGGATCTCATGTTTTTTCATGACCCCAATAATCGCCCACTTTATTTTATTGAAATAACCTTTGGTAAACTTTTGAAACAGGTAAATCACTATATTTTCATGAAATTCAGACATGCAGTGAAGCAATAAATTATTCAGATACATTATTTTCGGACGAAATGAGTTGTTTTCCCTCATTAACATTATTACCCACTGTAGTCGGAATTGACAAAAATATGGCGGCTGCAATAAGGCTTTTTTTAAATGCTTATAAAAACTTAATAAACAATAGAAATTCACTAGGAATGTTCTAATTAGAGCTAGAAATGAATGAATATGCAAACCTGCATAATAAATTCAACCAAAAAATGGTATAAGTTAGCTAAATACAGATTAAATCCAGTAGGTGGGCGAAAACTGGAGCAGAGCGAAAACTGGGTCCTCTACCCTATTTAGTTTTTTGTAATTTACTTTATTGTTGAAATCATCTTAATTTTTTATTTCCATGTGTACAGGAGAGGTACCACGGCGATGTAAACGATTAAAAAAAAATATCCTCAAGTCTCAGCGATCACCTGATTTCGTTCGAAAAAACCTTTGCTAACACAAAAAAAGAAAGAAAACAACCGAACCGCATTAAAATTTAAAGCACTCGGATGTCCTTTTTTCTATACACACCATCGGATTCTGTGTACCCTTTTGAAAACATCATGAAATCACCGACTGCAACAAAAAAGATGAAGAAAATCGTGACAACGACCATCAGCCTTCTGAATGTGAGAGGTTGGATGAAGCGAAAAGAGGAGGAGGTGGTATGGAAATGTTTCGTTCGGTCCTCAAACTTGAAAAAAAGTGAAACCCTCCTTCAGTTCAAGCCATAAAACAGGTAAGCTTTCGGAGGGATAGCTGGCAGATAAGAGCCATTTACATGAAGGACCAAAAGAAAAGGCACCCTCCTCAGGATGAGTTGGTTGGTCGTACAAAGTTATAACATCGATTTGATGATGAAAAAGGGGAAAATCGTGGAGAAGATTACGTTGAGGGGTCAGGGGAATTCAACGAATGTATATTCAATTTAAGATTTAACAGGTTGAAACGAAGCATTTCGGGCGAAAGTGGGGGAGTTGGGCAATTTACGAAAAAAATGAGGTTGTATGTGGTTTTACTATGGTGACTGATAATTGGTGTACCCCTCAACTTGGGTTGAGTGCTTTGACCACACAACGACAAAAAAGCTTTTAGATCCTTATCTGATTAGACCAATTAGCAAGTTCAGTCCGAGTTGCCATGCACTTGAACAACGCTAGTACAAACTAACTGAGTGATAGGGAAACAGCATATATTTCCACCAAGCACCTAATGTTGATTCATCAGTACTTTGTCGTTAAACAATCTATCGAAAGTTTTGCGAAATAATGTGTTATATTGTGAGGCAAATTTGATGGGAAAATAACCGCATCCCTAGCTTGCCAAACATACAAAAGACTTTGCCGTTAGTAGGAAAGATATGGAAACTTAATTTGGACGTATTCGCAAAAATATAAAATACGTGCAGATTGCGTGAATTCTAGAACAAAACAACAATTAAGATTAGAATTCACGCTCATAACAGTTTGATGATTCCTTATCAGGGGAAAAAACTTTTTTATAAAGATATGAATTATTTTTGTGTTTATCAATGAGCCAAAGTCATGAGAGGTAAAATTAAAAAAATATAAATGGGTAATTCTCTACCAACTCACACGACATCGGGAAGAGTTGCCCTGACCCCTCTTCGATTTGCGTGAAACTTTGTCCTAAGGGGTAACTTTTGTCCCTGATCACGAATCCGAGGTCCGTTTTTTGATATCTCGTGACGGAGGGGCGGTACGACCCCTTCCATTTTTGAACATGCGAAAACAGAGGTGTTTTTCAATAATTTGCAGCCTTAAACGGTGATGAGATAGAAATTTGGTGTCAAAGGGACTTTTATGTAAAATCAGACGATCGATTTGATGGCGTACTCAGAATTCCAAAAATACGTATTTTTCATCGAAAAAAACACTAAAAAAGTTTTAAAAATTCTCCCATTTTCCGTTAGGGGCCATCCATAAACCACATGGACACATTAGGGAGGGGGGAGGGGGGGGGTTATGGCGATTGTCCACGATCCATACAAAAAAGATTTTTTTTGTATGGACAATTGTCCACGAAGGGGGGGGGGGTAACAGATTCCCAAAAAAGTGTCCACGTGGTTTATGGATGGTCCCTTACTTGACTGTAAATTTTTTTGGAACATGTCATTTTATGGGAAATTTAATGTACTTTTCGAATCTACATTGACCCAGAAGAGTAATTTTTTCATTTAGAGCAAAAAATTTTATTTTAAAATTTCGTGTTTTTTTTCTAACTTTGCAGGGTTATTTTTAAGAGTGTAACAATGTTCGACAAAGTTGTAGAGCAGACAATTAAAAAAAAATGATATATAAACATAAGGGGTTTGCTTATAAACATCACGAGTTATCGCGATTTTACGAAAAAAAAAAGTTTTGAAAAAGTTACTTTTTGCGTTTCTCTTTGTTTTGTCGTCCGTGTCTGTCGCGGGTGACCATAAACGGCTATGATCAACGACGACCAACATTTTCAAAACTTTTTGCCTTGCTCACCTCAATGAGGAAAGGCTATAAAATCACTCGAAAAATGAACTTTTTTATTCGACCTCGTAGACCCACCTTCACGTATACCTATCGACTCAGAATCAAATTCTGAACAAATGTCTGTGCGTGTGTATGTCTGTAAGTCCGTGCACCGAAAAATATGCACACGATTATCTCCGGACTGGCTGAACCGATTTGGACCGTTTTGGTCTCATTCGATCCATCTTGGGGTCCCACAAGACCCTAGTTAATATTATGAAGTTTAGAAAAGTACTTCAAAAGTTAAAGGTTTTTGTAAGAAAACCCGTCATGCTATATATTGTTAGAAAGGTATTTGAAAGACCTTTTCAATGCGTTTAAAAGATTGAAAATCTGACAATCCCATCAAAAGTTATGAGCACTTAAGTGTTATGTATACACTCTTTTGAGGCCGGATCTTAAATATTTTGATGAAAAAGTTGTCCGGATCTATTATGCGACCCATCGTTGGATAGGTAATCAAAAGACCTTTCCAACAAGCCCAAAAGATTGAAGATCTGACAACCCTATCAAAAGTTATAAGTACTTTAGTGTTTTTAATACACTTTTTTTAGGCCGGATCTCAGATATTTTGATAAAAATAAGTGTTATTTATACACTTTTTTGAGGCTGTGTAGTGTATTCACTTTATGAATGCGAGGAAGGCATCAACCACCTAAAGGTAACGTTTTTTTTCGTAAAATCGCAAGAACTCGTGATGTTTATAAGTAAACCCCTTATGTCTTTATATTAAAATTTTTGTAATTGTCTGCTCTAGAACTTTGTAGAACATTGTTACACTCTAAAAAATAACCCTGCAAAGTTAGAAAAAACACGAAATTTTAAAATGAATATTTTTGTTCTAAAAGAAAAAATGACCCTTCATTGTCAATGTAGATTCAAAAAGTACAATTTCCCTTAAAATGACATGTTCCAAAAAATTTTAACAGTCGAGTAACGGAAAATGGGAGAATTTTTAAAACTTTTTTAGTGTTTTTTTCGATGAAAAATACGTTTCTTCGAAATTTTGAGTACGCCATCAAATCGCGCGTCTAATTTTACATAAAAGTCCCTTTGACACCAAATTTCTATCTCATCACCGTTTCAGGCTGCAAATTATTGAAAAACACCTCTTTTTTTCGCATGCTCAAAAATTGAAGGGGTCGTACCGCCCCTCCGTCACGAGATATCAAAAAACGGACCTCGGATTCGTGATCAGGGACAAAAGTTACCCCTTAGGACAAAGTTTCACGGAAATCGAAAAGGGGTCGGGGCAACTGCTGTGTGAGTTGGCGTGTTTGAGATTTTAGCGAAAAATAATAGGTAATCTGCCGAAATTATTCCTGAAAATTCAATTAATTTGTAGCTGCATTACAAATCGATAAACTGGTAACATCCAATTTCGAATAAATTTAACTAAAATAAAAAAAAACCCTGCGCATCCACCTCAAGTCGAAAGTGTTACGAGAAGCTCACACTCAAAGAATTTCTTTTTTTTTCGTTTCCGCCACCTATAACTTTGTATCTTAACGTGAAGACTTCCATCTTTGCCATGATTTTCCGTTCAAAGATATAAATTTTGCGTCGCTATCATTATTTTCACAAAATTCCTTCTACAAGCTGTTTAGAATAGTGCCCAACACATGCTGATTCTTTTTGGTAACGATTATCCTATTCCTTGCAATGTTATGGAAATAATCATTAATCAATGATTGCTACCTTGGACGTCAATGATTGTACCACACAATTATATAAATTTAGATCCAAAATTCCTTCAGTGGCTTTAAATTGAATTCAATAAAAGCATTTTAGAGTGATGATCAATTTTCTAATATGGGATCATTCAAGACAATTGATTAGTTGGTGATCCCGGAACAAAATAAATCGAAGAGACCATTGGAGTTTTAAAGGAATCGAACATGATAGGTTATGGAGAAAACGAAATTGATTTTGATGCTACCTTTTTAGCAATTCATTATTTGTTCCTTTCCAAGTAACATTGTAGGCTTTATGAAAGCTGTCACAACCACTATAAAACCTATCAGCTGAAACCAACATTAAAACCAACAGCATCGTAACAGCTTTCCCAGAACCCCGATAAACCTCTGTTAAAACCCAAAAGGACCTCCTCAAAAGGTTGTCAGTCAAAAAAATCATTTCGCTTCATCAAAAATAATTCTCTTGTAATTACAAACTTCAACTGAATAAAACAAATTGCTGTTTTTTGGAAAACAATTTCAACACATTTTGAACGTCGATGGTTATACTATTAGTTATGTCAGAAATTCAGCATAAATGTGTGTTTTCATCAAATGCAAGTCAAATTTATTGCTTCTTATTTTTTTTCTACCAAGACCAAAATCAATCATTTATGCATTGCTTTTTGGCCGCGTTAAATACTTTTTCTTGGGAGCTTATGGTTAAGTAAGCTTTTTGCATGCCAAAAGGCAATTGACAGCTAAAACATCTTTGGTTTTAAAGAAGCATGAGATTGCCAACGGAGTTTCAAGACCCTCTTAAAATTTTCATAAAACCTTATTGAAAGCCATTTGGCTTTTATTGCCGGTTTTATGTCCGAGGCATAAACCCTTCTAAGAACCTTTAAATCGGCTCATGCTTATTGGTTGCTGTGAAAGCCAACATAAAACTTCTAAGCAATCAAGATGCTACCATAAAACCTTTATAAAACTAGGTAGCGGCTAGTTGCTTTAAAAATGTTACTTGTGTTGGTTTCTTAAATATAACGAAAACAAGTAGAATTGATTATAACGCTATTATCATTTTCAATTCAATTCAATTGCGCCTTATTTCTACTTTTATTTATTTTTTCTAATGTTAAGTGCTTGTGAAACTGAAAAATAAAGTTGTAAATTCGCCTATGTTTGTTTCAAAGTAGCATTCAAATCTAGTTTGTAGAAGCTATAATATGTCATTCATTCAAAACCATCATTGACAGTCATTACTCCAAGAGCGAATGACACATTCTACGCCCATAAATTGCAGCACAAAAAAGTCAGTTTCTAGCTGTGATTATTCTTTAACAGTTTTTGGTGCTGCAATACAATTACAATTATTTATGCTTACCTTCTATGAGTTGAAAACTTGACTTGAAATTCAGCTGCTCTGCATTAATAGTCACTTTTTTCGCTCATTGATCCACATTATTAAAGTTTTTTAAACACAGTTATTGCCTTCAATCTTCTCTCTTCCCCAACACTATGTAGTTTTCAATTCAAAGATTTTATTTCCAGTTACGTCACCACAAATTCAATGTAAAACTTCCCGGTAACTTTATTTGCTCTTCACATTTGGCACCAACCCAATTTGGGACACGTTCCGGCTTTCATCTATTTATATTCCGTCTCAACGCAACGCAACAAAGATGTGTCTTCACTACTCTTCAGCACGTACATCCAATCATTGTGCCGAGAGTGTGTCAAAAAAAGGTCAGCACCGCACAAACTTTTTCCTCTACTTGTTTTTTTTTAGGTTCTGTGGCCCAACTTTCACACGCCAATTTCCCAGTGTGGGGTCCTCGTCTTTCGAACTACTACTTCCGGGTTGTGTCTTCTCGTGCTGTGCTGACGTTCGTCCCTCGAGGGGAGTACGCCGCGATTATGCAAAAGAACAATTGTTTACTTGGCTTTGGTTTTGTTTGTTCCTGGCTAGATGCCGCCGTGTCTCGAGTGCTGCCACCGTCCAACTCTGTACCCGTAGTTTGCTCCAAATACTGCACCAGAAGAACAACTTTCCCAAACATCCATTAAAGTTTAGAACTTTTTCCGTCCTCTTATGCACGAATCCCGGAGCACATCATGAGCACCCACCACCTACACACTTACTCACACACGTGCAACTCCACGTACGGAAGGGCTCACTTGAGATGTGACCGGAACGATGATAATTTTCCTCCACCTCCGTTGCACATGCCCGTCACCGACTCCGGCGACGACTTTAAAAGTCTGGTTATGTTCTCAGAACTTGGGAAATCTCCACACTCACGACAAGATAGCACAGATCCGGAGATAGTCCGGAGGACTAGAGAAGCTCCTATCGACCTCCAGGATTTCACGCCCGCTCGACTTGACACTCAACCGTTGACTGGGATCTGCTGCGAAAAGGGCGAGCATCCTGATGACTCTAAACTCCACGGCTTAGTGGATGCTGGGTGCCTTCGGCTACCATGCGTTCCGGATCTCTCTTCAATATCTCCACAATTCTGAGTTCTGTACATGCGCAATCCAAACACCCCAAGAACACTCTCATCACGCGTGTGACATGGCAAGGATACAAACAACGGGATGCTGCGTCGCAGCATCATCATCAGCTTCGACAAGACGACGTCTACTATGATGCAACGTCGAGGGAGTTCGATCTGCACATCGTGAGAGAGAGAACGCTGATGATTTTCCAATCAATGCAACCTTCCCCAATTCCCCTTCATCAAACTCTTGACAGAAGTTTCTATGGCACGCAGCCCGAGCAAGGTTATGAAATATTAATTGGTCTGGAGTTAAAGAGGGTTCAAGGAACACGATGGTCCCGCAATCGGTTGTGGAAAATTTAGGCACCGAGTTTTGACCCATGAAGAGTTGTTTCGATTTAGGGGAACAGCATTTAACTCCATCGTGCCTCTAATGTTGCCGTATCAGCACTTTGATGTTCAACTACAGCTCAAACAAGTGTTTTCAACTGAAATGATAAATAGCTCAATAGGAAGTCAAGTATAGTAAATAGCTCAAGCAAGTTTTTATAAACAGTTTTACAAAATAAGTTGTACCCCTCAAGGGTTACTTGGATGAAAAAAGTAGACTCGTATTTTAATCCAGAAACCTTAAATCTGTACTGCTTAATTAGATTTGTTTAAATTATTGTGAATACAAAGAGACGAGTTGTTCCTTTTAATTTCGCTATATATTTTTTATATCTTGACAGACTTCATCAGTGTTCTGTTCTCGTCTCTTTGTAATCATAGTAATGCATTCTGGTGAAACGCTCAACTAAACCACAATTAAATTATTGTGTTCAGGAGGTCTGGTTGACCTACTTTTTTGAACGGAAAACCTTACTTCTCCAGTTTAATTATTATTAGTAATTTTGTTTGCTTTAATATGAATTAGTTTTTGTTTTCTTTTAAGAGATTATGCATATTATTCATTGTTTTATTTGTATATGCATTTGCTTTTGTGCCACGTTGATGAAGTAAATCTCAAAATGATGAATTAGTAACATTCCTGAATAAAAAAGATTACGGTTTAAATCTCACCTAACCTTCCGTGGCAAAGCGCCTGCTTGGGAACAATACATTGGCAACAAAAGTACGCCTAATTCATTTTGTACAAAATTTCTCTTATCGATCTAAACATTTGGTGTCAATTTAAAAGCCAAAATAACTGAAATCTTTACGATGGAAATGTTTTGATGGCATGCCGGGTGCAATAAAACTACTCCAAAGAGCAATTCTTCACGCAAACCGTCATTTGTATTTTTTTAATTGACTAAACCATTCACTAACCATGATTTAAACAAAAATATGGCACTGTGGCTAAAAAAAATACTTTTTTGCCCCCAACACATAAACAAATGTAAAAAATCTAAAAAAATATATTTTAGTAATAACAAGTTAACTACAAAATCAGTAATTAGTTTTTGGAGTTCAACTTTTTTCCAGAATAGTTCTAACAGTTCCAAACAGTTCCAAACTTTTCAAAACCAAGATACTGATATTTGAAAATTCACGAATATATGGATGATGGCCCTCCACTAACCCCCGCCCATGGGATTACATGAAGTTTATTTATCTTGTTAGATATTTTTGTAATTTAACTGTGTTTTTGATTCATTATTTATGTATTTATTCTCTTGTTTTAAACCATGCGCGTCCATCAAAAAACCTTTATTTCTTTTACATTGCATTGAACAGGGACCATCTGGGTATTGAGATTATTTCCCCCCGCCCCATCTCACACACATATGAGTCCATTCAAGGGTTTTACCGCGCCCAGAGTCGCGTTGCTTTTGATAAATTTGTCATATGAGGCCCAGAGACGTTTGTTCTCGTGTACCCAAAGAGCCGTGTACCGTTATACGGATGCCGACTGTCATAACGTGCCTCCTTCACAGCAACCCTCTAGGGATTTAACACACGTGCAATGATTCACTCATCATCATCTGGAACAAAAAGTTCATTGACATACACATAACACTTCACATACGCGGCCCAGAGACGTTTGTTCTCGTGCACCCAAAGAGACGTGTGCCGTTATACGGATGCCGACTGTCATAACGTGCCTCCTTCACAGCAACCCTCTAGGGATTTAACACACGTGAACTTCACAAATTAACATTATTCTTAACGAAACACAAACAATGCCGTTTAAACACATTAAAATTGTCCTCATTTTTTACATCACTTGGCAAATTGTTGTATAATTTTATGCCCTTATAATATAAAGAGTTCTGTGAAGATGCAAGTAAGAACGAAGCAGTTCTTATTTCATCTGCAAACCGAGTTCTATGTGAATGTATGTCTCGTCCCCTTTTTATCCTTTCATTCAAATACTCTGGAGCTTGGCCTTTTGCAATTTTGTGCACCAACATTAATGTCAAAAACGTTACTCTTTGTCTCACTGATAGCCACTGCAGTGTTTCCAGCATAACTCGCCTAGGTGTCCTTCTGTTGCACTTGAGAATCAATCTCATCACTTTGTTTTGTAGTTTTTGCAGTCTATTCATTTGTTGTTCATGTGCCAGATACACAATTGAGGGACAAAAATCGAAATGGGGAGAAATCAACGCTTTGTACAAAAATATTAAGCTCCACTGTGACAATTCCTTCGACATACATACCATACCTTACCAATCAGCTTAGAACACCATACGCGGTGCCCGTGCTGTATCAAGAAGGTTGTTCCATGTTGCTCGGTTCTGGGCTGCAGCTCGCCAGTCTCCTAGGTTGCAGATCTTTCTTAGGTCCGCCTCGATCTGATTTCCCCATCGTGCACGCTGTGCTCCTGCTCTTCGGCCTGTGCCGCCATCCGGTCGCGCGCGGTCGAAGAGCATCCTGACAGGATGGTCTTCGTCCATCCTCGCGACATGGCCGGCCCATCTGAGCCTCCCGATTCTCGCCAGCGTGACGATGGTCGGTTCTCCCAGCAGCGCGTGCAGTTTGTGGTTCATGCGCCTTCGCCACTCGTTCTGAGCTGTACGTACTCCACCGTAGATCGTTCGCAGCACCTTCCGTTCGAAAACTCCAAGGGCTCGTTCGTCCTCTTGCCGCAGCGTCCAGGTCTCATGGCCATAGAGGGCAACCGGTCTAATCAGTGTCTTGTACAGGGTCAGCTTCGTGGCGCGTTGCACTCGATCAGATGTCAAGGTTTTCCGTAATCCAAAGTAGGCGCGATTCGCGGAGTGGATACGAGTCCGGATCTCTAAGCTGGTGTCGTTGTCGGCCGTTACCAGCGATCCCAAGTACACGAATTCGCTCACCTCCTCCAGCACATCGCCATCCACAGCTAAAGGGGTGAGTCTTGGGGGGTCAACGTCCTTTGAGCCCCTCCCTTTCATGTACTTTGTTTTCGTCGTATTCATGGCCAATCCAATTCGTCTTGCTTGCGTCTTTAAGGCGGTGTAAACCCTTTTCACCGTCTCTAGGTCTCTTGCTATGATGTCAATGTCGTCCGCATAAGCAAGAAGTTGGACTGTCCTGTTGCAAATCGTGCCTCTCGTGTCTATACCCGCTCTTCGCACAACTCCCTCAAGTCCAATGTTAAACAGCGCATTGGATAAGCCGTCACCTTGTCGTAACCCTTGGTGCGATTGGAAGGGGTCCGCTAGCTCCCCTGCCACTCGCACGTGACACATCACACGATCCAAGGTAGCCTTGATCAGCCGAGTCAGTTTGCCCGGAAATCCGTTCTCGTGCATGATCTGCCATAGCTGTTCGCGGTCGACTGTATCGTACGCTGCCTTGAAATCGATGAAGATATGATGTGTGGGCACGTTGTACTCACGGCATTTCTCGAGGATCTGCCGGAGCGAGAAAATTTGGTCCGTGGTGGCCCGAGCGCCAGTAAACCCCGCTTGATAGGGGCCCACGAACCGCCGTGCGTACGGTGTCAGCAGACGGCAGAGGATCTGGGAGAGGATTTTATAGGCCGCGTTGATAAGCGTGATGCCGCGGTAGTTGCCGCAGTCCAGCTTTTCGCCCTTTTTGTAGATGGGACACACGACACCATCCATCCTTTCTTCTGGTAGTTTCTCCTCCCTCCAGATCATAGAAATCACCAAGTGGATCGCCCTCGCCAACTGCTCTCCTCCATATTTGAAGAGCTCACCGGGTAACCGATCTTTACCGGCGGCCCTGTTGTTCTTCAGCTGCCTGATCTCCTTCTTCACCGTCTCCAGATCAGGTGCCGGGAACTGTTGGTCAGCAGCGGGCGGTCCAAGTTGGGCCTCGCCTTTGTCCATAAGAAGGTTTCCCTCGGCGTCCCGACAAGTGTTGGCTTGCGGCGCATAGCCTTTGCGGGACCGGTTAACCTTCTCGTAGAACTTTCGCGTCTCGTTCTGCCGGAACAGCTGCTCCATTTCGGCGCGATCGCGATCTTCCAGCTGGCGCTTCTTGAGCTTGAAGACCGTTCTCTGCTGTTTCAGCGCTTGTTTGTATCTGGCCACATTCTCATCAGTTGCGGCTCTCAGCTTCACCGCATAAGCTGCTTTCTTCTCGTCAAGTAGCCGCTGGCACTCGTCGAACCAGCGCTGCTTTCCAACTCGGACCGTACTACCTAGCGCGGCTTCAGCGGCACTGCCGATGGCCGAGCAAATTCTGCTCCATCCATCGTTGAGCGAGGCAGCGCCGAGTTCCTCCTCCGTTGGCAGGCTCGCTTCCAGCTGCTGCACGTAGTGCTGAGCCGCAGCCGTGTCCTGCAGCCGCTCGGTGTTGAACGGCGGTGAGAGCCGGCTCCGTCGTCGGTGGTACGTCGTCGACAGTTTTGAGTGCATGCTTGCACCCACCAGGTAGTGGTCCGAGTGGATGTCCGCACCGCGGTACGTGCGGATGTTCCGTATGTCCGAGAAGAATCGGCCGTCGATGAGGACGTGGTCGATTTGTGTTTTTGTTCGTTGGTTAGGCGATGTCCAGGTGACTTTGTGGATGTCTTTCCGGGGGAAGAATGTGCTCCGTACCACCATACCGCGGGAGGCTGCGAAGTTGATGCACCGCTGGCCGTTGTCGTTGGTGACGGTGTGCAGGCTGTTCGGCCCGATCACCGGCTTGTACATCTCCTCCCTTCCTATGCGGGCGTTCATATCTCCGATGACGATCTTGACGTCCCTCTGCGGGCAGCTGTCGAACTTCTGCTCCAGCTTCGCGTAGAACGCTTCCTTCTCGGCATCGGATGATTCCTCGTGTGGGCAATGTACGTTGAAGATGTGATAGTTGAAGAAACGGCCTTTAATCCTCAACCTACACATCCGGTCGTCGATCGGCTCCCAATCTATCACACGACTCCGCATCTTGCCCAACACTATGAAGCCGGTTCCCAGCTTGTTTTCGGCTCCGCCGCTCTGGTACATGGTGAGCTCCAAAGCATCATCCTCCCACATCTTCGCTCCCTTCCAGCACATCTCCTGCAGTGCTACAACATCGAAGTTGCGGGGTTTGAGCTCGTTCAACAGAGCGTACTCATACCCATCGAAACGTAGCGATCTGCAGTTCCATGTTCCGAGTTTCCAATCGGTGTCCTTTTCGTGCCTAGGTCTATGCCGTTTGTTCCGGATCCTTATTCCTTCTTGATTGTTCGTAATGATTTTGATTTCGGTATGCAGCCGGATTGGGGCTGCGATACCTAGTCTCGGGGTGGGGCTGCCACCTTGAAGCTACCGAGACTCAGCTCCGGTTTTCTCTAGACACCGTAACGGGGGCCTTTCTCACGAGGTCTAACGGCATAGCTACACCCTCCGAAGAGGATGGAGCCCCCCTTCCCTGTCAGCATACTACCAGAGTTCCCACCGGGGTTGGTTACCCGATCTCTCCAATGGTTACTAGTATCCCGGCTAGCGCCGCGGGGAGGCCAGGGTATCGGAGTTGCTGGACAAGAGGCTAAAGGACCGCTTGGTCGGTCTATTTTATTCCTGCGGTACTCGAAGTACCTATGGTACGCCATGTCCAGTCGTTCGCTAACCGATTCCTTCGACAATCTACACAAAACACCAAACTTCTTCGCAATTTTCTTCACTATGTGGTCAATATGCTGCTTAAAACTCAGTTTATCATCTATCAACACGCCAAGGTATTTGATTTCCGTGACTCGTTCTACAACTTCTCCAGAAATGTTCACATCATTCCAATGATCATTCACTGCTTTGTTGGCTATTATCATGCACTTTGTTTTCGAGACGTTTAGTTTTAGTTTCTTATGTTTAAGCCAGTTGGACAGATTACACAGATCACAGTTGAGTTTTTGAATAGCAGCAAAAGCATTGTCGGAAGAAATAAATATCACAGTATCGTCAGCAAAAAGGTTTATATCACAGTATTTGAGCACTTTTTTCAGGTCATTGATGTACAGAATGAACAGGATTGGGCCAAGTACACTGCCTTGTGGGACACCAAACTTGGTTTCGAGCGGACTAGATATCACAGAGTTGAATTTCGTTTTTTGGCTTCTAGTTTCCAGGTACGACGAGAACCATTCAAGTGCTTTTTCCTTCAAACCGTACTTGGCGAGGACTTTTATGAGCTTTTCCCGAGATATTGTTTCAAACGCACGTTTTAGGTCGAGAAACACTGCGATAACTTTAGATTTCTTTTCTAATTCGTCTTTCCATTTAGCTAAAATGAGGTTCAACGCAGTTTCACACGAATACTTCCTTCTATACCCCGATTGTTCTGGCACTAACAAATTGTTACTCGTGATATAGTTCAACAACTGTTCTTTCACAATCAGTTCCAAAGTTTTTTCATAAATAGGGAGCATGTTTATTGGTCTAAATTCAGTTGATTTGGTCGTTCCTGGAACCTTTTCTATTGGCACAATAACTGATTCCTTCCATGAACCCGGCATTACACCCGAGGCCAAGGACGTGTTTATCACTTCGAGCAGAAACTCTCCCACAACATCAAACGAATCTTTTTACACACGTGAACTGATTTCGTCCGAACCTGACTTGGTTTCCAAAGACAACACAACGGAGCGCAATTTTTCCAAAGTAATTGTTGAGAAACATTTCAACTCTGCTTCTGTTAATGAGCCATTCAACGCACTTGGTTCTGCAACATCCTCAATTGAACTACTTATTTCTTCAATGTTATCCACAAAGTACGAGTTGAACTTGTCCGCTATTTGACTTTCTTCTCGGATATCTGTACCATCAAAGTTCACACAGTTTGATGGTGCTTGTTCCGGTTTTATCAATCGTTTCAAAATTCTCCAAAGTTCTTTGGTGTTGTTTTTGTTCTGTTCTATCGAGCGCTGTATGAACACTTTCTTCTCTCGTCTGAGGGCACAGGAGTATTCATTGCGGATCACTTTATAAGAAGTCCATTCACACTTCCCTTCGAGGTAATGTTGGTATCGTTTATCACGCCTTCTTTTCATTTCCATTAACTCAACTGTATACCACTTGTTCGATTTTCTCGTTTTCACAAACTTTACAACTACCAACATTCCGACGCACTGGCGAATCACCTGAACCAGACAGTTTACTTGCTCGTGGATATTTTCAGCAGATCTTACAGCTGCCATTTTTCCTCTCAGCAAGCTCAATAAAGCACCCCGTGAATAATTCTTCCAACATTTTATCTTCACTACCGTTTCTTCACATGCATCGGTCTCGTTCGGAAAGGACAAACAAAGAGTCTCATGGTCAGATATTTTAAAATCATTGACAACACAAACATTGATATCACAGTTCGAGAAAACTAAATCTATCATCGTTTGACTAGAGCGAGCTATTCTGGTGTACTGATTCACATGTTGCTTAAGTCCCACAGCTTCAGTTACTAGCTTCAAGTTTTGTGAATCTGTTGCATTTGACCAATCCATGTTAAAATCTCCTGCTAAAATATTTTGCTTCGACAGATCCTAGAACTCTTCAAGCCACTCATCTTCTAAGATGTTTAGGAACACTGAATCACTTTCACTGGGTGAATGGTACACCACACCAAAGCGTCCGGGTTTCATTCCCTTGCGAACTTCAATAGCGAGAAGCCAGTTTTTCCCCTTTTGACTATTTATCAAGCTACTGTAACCAACACTCGAATGGACATAGATTAACACTCCCCCAGTGTGCCGCGAGGACGAGTAGCAGTTTAACTGCGTGTAACCTCTAATATTGAACTGATCACTTTCCATTTCTCGTATCACGTGTGTTTCGGTAATTAAGGCCAGCTTTGGTTTCACAGATTCGATCAACAACTTCACTTCTACAAAATTTGCTGACAAACCACCACAATTAAGGCAAATCACTGGATATCTCCCTGATGGAACTGGTTGCTATTGATCGTGTTCAATTTGCTGACGTTTTCTCGCGACTAGTCTTTTGTAAATGGCACATTCATGACTGAACGCAAAGTGGTCAATGCTTAAGTTCAGCTTCCGAGACTTGTTCATCCGTTCACAGTTTATGCACTTCGCCCGCTCAGATGTACACTCTGCTGTTCTATGTTGTCCAGTACACTTAGCACACACCTCATTTCCTTTGCACTCTGTACTTTTGTGTCCATAGTTACAACATTTGAAGCAACGAATTATTCCGAAACACTCTATCACTCTGCAACGTTTCCAGCCTAAGTCCACTCGTTCGGCTTCTAGCATGATCTCATGTGAAGTTGCATCCACTTCTAACACATAAGTGTACGAAATGTACCTAGCTGCATTTTCCCTCTGGTATTTAGTGATCAGTTTCAGCTCCATCTCTTCTAACAACTCGTTCTGGTCGACCAAACTCTCCTTTAATTCACTTTCACTTAATTCATCTTCTACGCCAACGATTTTCAATCGCGGTTTCTTGGGTTTGGGAACTGACACTTCGTACTTTTCACCGAATTTTTCCTGCACTGATTTAATCACTGACTCAACTTGATCAGCTGGCTTAACACCCAAAATCACCGATCCACCGTTTCCTTCTCGCACTAAACTGATATTGTTGGTTGTTCTATCGATCTGGCTACGCAATTCTTGTTTTGTTTCACGAGTGGTTTGATCAGCTTTCGGTTTCACAATGAGTACACTATCGGTTTTCTTTTTTGGCGTTTCATTGATGGTTTTTTCTCCAGTTTTCACAACCGTTGTGAACAGCGGTTTATTCTTTGCGGCTAACTGATCACTTTGCTCACTATCTGCATTCTTGCCATTTTTTGTTTGAGATCGCAGAATGCGACCACTTGCAGCATCCACTGTTTTTCCTTTTTTTTCTTCAGACCATTGATTAATTTGATTTTGAAAAGCTTCCATCCTTTTTTCCTCTGATTTGTTTTGATCTTCACACATTTTTGCAAACATGTTAGACATGTCACTTTTAATTTTTTTCAGCTATGTTTTCTTCCATTTTTTGCAATTTTTCATCGATATCGTTTTTTATTTTTTCCATGTTATTCATAATTTCATTGCATTTTTCAAGCACACAGTTGTAGCTCGTTTGGGTCTTCCCGAGCATGGGTAAATAACAAGGGAATTGCGTAATAATACCTTTCTCTGGTATCAATACCAAATTTTGGTATTCCTGGACCCTTAAAAATTTGTCTAAAGGATTATGCAAGAGCAAAATGTGGTATCATACCAATTTAAGGTATTGTTTTGATATTGCAAAATTGCAGAATTTGTCAATGGTCGAACACCACATTTTGGTATTATTTTGGTATTAAAGTGTTTTACCAAATTCCTCTGAAACTATGGGAAAATTTTGACCAATTTTGACAAAATAATTAATGTTGCGCTAAAATGATGTCTCAAAGCGAATGCTTTCATTGAAAACCGGAAATTTCAAACTTGATTTTAAACATTTTTGATATACCCCCTACAGAAATGACTTGAAATTGTGGAAAATTTTCTAAGTCAGGATGGCACATTTTGGTATTATTTTGGTATTAAGGTGTTTTATCAATTTCCTCTGAAACTATGGGAAAATTTTGACCAATTTTGACAAAATAATTAATTTTGCGCTAAAATGATGTCTCAAAGCGAATGCTTTCATTGAAAACCGGAAATTTCAAACTTGATTTTAAACATTTTTGATATACCCCCTACAGAAATGACTTGAAATTGTGGAAAATTTTCTAAGTCAGGATGGCACATTTTGGTATTATTTTGGTATTAAGGTGTTTTATCAATTTCCTCTGAAACTATGGGAAAATTTTGACCAATTTTGACAAAATAATTAATTTTGCGCTAAAATGATGTCTCAAAGCGAATGCTTTCATTGAAAACCGGAAATTTCAAACTTGATTTTAAACATTTTTGATATACCCCCTACAGAAATGACTTGAAATTGTGGAAAATTTTCCAAGTCAGGATGGCACATTTTGGTATTATTTTGGTATTAAGGTGTTTTATCAATTTCCTCTGAAACTATGGGAAAATTTTGACCAATTTTGACAAAATAATTAATTTTGCGCTAAAACGAGGTCTCAAAGCGAATGCTTTCATTGAAAACCGGAAATTTTAAACTTGATTTTAAACATTTTTGATATACCCCCTACAGAAATGACTTGACATTGTGGAAAAATTTCTAAGTCAGGATGCCACATTTTAGTATTATTTTGGTATTGAATGGTTTCATCAATTTTCTCTGAAACTATGGATTTTTTTTAAATTTTTGACGAGATAATTAATTTTGCGCTAAAATGACTTGAAACCCAAAAATGTTAAAGCTGATTTAAATTTTTTTTTGTGATATTCCCACTAATATTTTTTTCAAAAACGTTGAAATTTTTCTAAGTTGGGATAACCAAATACTTTGAAAAACGAGTCAATCAACAGATTATTGAATTTTGGTGAATTTCAATCCAGTTTCATTTTAATAATACTTATTTTTCAATCTTGTTATTTTTCAGAAGCTTCAAGAACTTCAAGTACAGCCGTTCATCAATGACAAATGCATTCGGTGTGGTGAAGAATATCACTAAAAACAACATGGAATCATCAGGTGAGTAGATTTGGTTGTTGCATAAAGATCATTTACGTTTTTTTCACTAACTGCAACTGCTGCACTAACAATAGTATGAAAATAGCAAATTTTGGTATTACTTGTGCAAATACCAGCGACCAAAATGTGCTCTTGGTTGCCCAGTAATAGATGGTGAAATACCATGAAATCAAACCAATATCATGTTTGTGGAAGACCACAGGAATACCAAAATATGATTTTCCAAGGGCGCGGGAATACCTAAAATTAAAACCATGACAATACCAAGTTTTGGTATTCAAGCAATGTTCAAAAATCCAGAAGACCTCAACTTGGTATTGAAATGATTTTATTTTGTGGTATTATTTTACCTTTGGAATAACATGGTATGGTATTGTTGTGCCCTTCCACATACAAGCTTTTGGTATGATTTCATGGTATTTTACCATCTATTACTGGGCAACCAAGGGCACATTTTGGTCGCTGTTATTTGCCCAAGTAATACCAAAATTTGGTATTCCCGTGTTATTTACCCCTGCTCGGGTTGCGGCAACCGTGGCACAAATATTTTATTCCAATGTTTGTTGAAATGGCCTCGAAACCGTGTTTATCCACTTCTCCACAACAATTCAAGTGCGTTATTTTGCCGCAAGATCCAAAACACATCACTTTTTCTTGTTCTTCCTTGATAGCTTTGCTACACACAGTACATGGCACAGCCAACGACATCTCGCTGTGTGCCTCGACCCGTAGGTCACGTGTACACAAGTGAATAAACTATTTTGACTTAGCTTCGATTTTCAGGATTTTTCCTCAAGAATAACTTCACAAATTCTCCACTAATCGAAAATCCAACTTCACTAGCAGAAAGTATTCGCGATAATCTTTCGCTAGCATCAAATTTCTTTCACTTGGGAAACTTTTAACACGGATAAAAATCACATTAAAGTTTAAGAAAACTGAGCGCGACACGTTCTTTCAACTCGCTCACCACATTAGCCTTTACATTTGTATGGAGACTTACATGGGAAAACCAATCATGGAAAATGGCTTTTGGGCATACAGACACTCTTCGGAAAGTTTCAGTCAAATACAGATAAAAAATAAAAAATCATGAAACTGGCTGATTCATGGATAGCTCCAGAGTAGACGACTAGGTACTTTGATAAAATAAAATGGAAACTTTAGGAAAAACGATCATTTTTAAAGAGCTATTTCCAGAGTTTTTTTTTTTTTTTTTTGATAAGGTCTTTTAACCGTATGTCCTTTTCTAAATAACTCTAGATTTGTTATTTTTTACAAATCGCACCAAACCTTTTAAATTGATCAAATTCTTTATTATCTGCAATTTGACAAAGTTTAGAAATCGTTTGAAAATAAAAATGCTTCTTGGTAAAATGGAGCTGCTCCTTATTATTGATGTATAGTTGATTTCTATCAAAATAATTGTAATCAATTTACAAGCAAAGCGAACCATCAACTTGTTACTCAAACCTATTTTGAATCGTCCTCACGAACCAGAATGCTCTCAATACAACTTTTGATGCAACAATAAAAGCTTTTTAGTTCCAATTAGCTTTCACCTTTTGCAATCAATCCGGCACACACATACACTCTCACGCACTCGCCAAAACCGTTCTGCAGAGTGCCTGAAATAAGCTTACACAACCAATCAAATATTGGCTCATTCAAAATTGAATTATCCATTTATTCCGACATATGCGTCAGTTTTTGTGAGTGGCGTCGGTCCCAAAGCCAACATGCAAAGTGTTACCGTTTTGACTCTGCTGATGCTGGATGGCTGGCTGGCTGGCTGGCCATGTCTGCTGAAGCCATTATTGTCGAGTGCCCATCCTCAACTCCTACCTTCCTGGTTTCCGTGGCCATCCGATAGACACTAACCAGAGCCCACCAAATTGCAGCATAGTTGTATGAATGTGGTGGAGAGCAGGAAAATCATTCTAGATGCGGTGCAGGCAGTGCGCAGTTCGATAGTACAATTTCATCCATCGGATATCTGTGAATTGGCGACTTAAACGGTGTGTTTTTTTGCAGGTTTTTTTTAAATTTGAGTGGGCCACGTGTTTAGCTGCACATAGAAATTTAAGAAAAGCTGCATTCATCTGAGAGAAAAGAGTTCTCAATAGAGTTGTGAATATGGTACCGTAAGCCGGGGTGACTTTGATAGGATTTCAATTTGTTTTTGGAATATTTTCCAACAGGTAAGGTTTTTCTCAAGATTATTATTTTTAAAACATGTACTGGGTTAAGCCAACAAAGTCCATGCACTATTTTGGAAAACAAGTTTTTTCAATAGTGTTCAGTAAAACAGTTACGTTAAAAATTCTTAGTTTAAATTCCGGGGTGACTTTGATAGTCCCAGTTTTGCCTTCCTCACCTTACTGAGGAAAGGCTATAAAATCACTCAGAAAACGAACTTTTTAGTTTTACCTCCTAGACCCACCTTCATGTATACATATCGACTCAGAATCAAATTCTGAGCAAATGTCTGTGTGTGTGTGTAGGGATGTGGGTCTGGCCACCAAAAAATATGCACTCGATTATCTCAGCACTGCCTTAACCGAATTGGACCGTTTTGGTCTCATTCGATTCGTCTTGGGGTCCCATAAGTCCCTATTGAAAATTATGAAGTTTAGTAAAGTACTTCAAAAGTTATGCTAAAAAAACGATTTTAACAAAAGTCCGGAAGATTGTAAAAAGGGTGTCATGCTATACATTTTTAGAAAGGTAATTAAAAGACCTTTCCAATGCGTCAAAAACAATTAAGATCTGACAACCCTATCAAAAGTTATAAGTACTTAAGTGTTATTTATAAACTTTTTGGAGGTCGGATCTCGAATATTTCGATGAAAACGTTGTCCGGATCTCTCATACGACCTATCGTTGCATAGGTAATCAAAAGAACTTTCCAACGCGTCCAAGACATTGAAGATCTGACAACCCTATCAAAAGTTATAAGCATTTAAGTGTTATTTATGAACCTTTTAGAGGCCGGATCTGATTTATTTCGATGAAAACGTTGTCCGGATTTATCATGCGACCTGTCGTTGGATAGGTAATTAAAAGCCCTTTCCAACGAGTTCAAAAGATTGCAGATCTGACAACCCTATCAAAAGTTATACGCACTTATGTGTTATTTATGAACTTTTTTCAGGCCGGATCTCATATATATTGTTGAAAACGTTGTCCGGATCTAACATGCGACAGGTCGTTGGATAGGTAATCAAAAGACCTTTCCAACGAGTTTTATAGATTGCAGATCTGACAACCCTATCAAAAGTTATAAGCACATAAGAGCCCTGAATTATGAAGATCTGACTATACCCAATCTGACGGTATGAATAATGAATCAAGTTGATAGAACACTGAAAGGTCCGCCATTTTGTATCTATTTTGAATAGCATTACCCTCTAAATGTGAGGAAGGCACCAACCACCTAAGGGTGGATAAAGTAACGTTTTTCTTTTTAAAATCACTTTTAAGATGTTCAAACTTTATTTGTACGTTTAGTGTACCATCACTTAAGTAGCTGATATAGTTTTTTTTTTCAGAAAAAAATAAATGTTTATATTTAGTTAACTAAGTTTATAAGATTTTTTACAAAATACTTATAAATTTTCAAGTAAAATTGTTAAAAAGTCGGAATTTTGCCTAAAATTTGTTAAAACTGGTTTTGTTTATACAATTACCGATTTATATTGCATTTTATACTGAATTCGAAGCACGAATCACAAATTTTCACAGTTTACATGAAATTTGTTCAACTGAAATTGCCTATACATTTTGAGATTTTTTTTTTAAATTGTGTTTCAAAAACACATATTATTTATTATTTACAAACTTTTTTTAACTTTCTCTTAGTTGAAAATTGACCAAAGAATCCGAAAATGCATTCCGTTTTCCGATTCAAAATCATGTTCATTGAGAAAATCATGACACTTTGAGAAGTTTAAAATAATGACTTTCATCAAAATTTTCTTAACTATTGTGAACTAACTTTTTAAACTTTTCAAAATTTTATGAAAAGTTCTTTTTGAGGTACTTTAAACACTTCTCTACTACGGTCAGTATGATTCTAAACCATTCCGTACGTATTTTAATTGTACTCTTCATTTTGCGGAATAATCGCAAACCTATCAAAGTCACCCCGTTTTACGGTACAGTGAATGATCTAAATCTGAGACGATCGAAGACAAATCACTCTTAATTTCATTATAACAAATGTTTTTTTATGTTGTTAAAAATTGCATAAAACTCACCGTTTAGCTCTCAATCCTCCATCTGTATTACAGGACGCTGTGGAAGTCCCAAAACATCCCTCAATTTTCCAAATAGTTGTTGGTGATTCCAATGGGTCCCAGGGAAATTATCTATCTTCTATCTATATCAAATCTATCTATATATATAAAAAAAATCGACGGTTTTGTTCGAACGCGAATCAGTTCAATATGGGGAGTCGGATCGAGGTGCTCTTTGTTGCGTTGGGTTCGTGTAAGCCCAAGGAAGGTTTATACGCTAACTAATTGACACTTTGGCCACTCTGGGACCGCATCGGCAAATTGTATGGAAAAAGTTACGTAAAATCAATTTTTGATCACAGGAAGCTGAATAAGCAAAAAAGTTAAAAACGTCAACAAACGAAAAAAGGCAGAACAAAGTTTGTCGGGTAAGGCTTGTTGATTATAAAACTTCATAGATATCTTAATAGAATCATATCGGGCAGTGGTAGACACTGAGCTCTGTATTCCATGATTCATTCTTTTTTTGTTTTTGTTGTTGATTCGTGAGGTACCTCAGCTGAACTGACAAGCCCCGCCCTAAAAAAACGTTTGTATCATTTGAATCGTAATTTTGGCCGATTTTTGCGTGACATACTTTATGGATGACGCTTAACCAGAGCTGCCGCACTCCTTAGTTGGTGTCCGTAATAAATAGTATATAAGTTTTTAAACTGTTAATACATTTTTAAAATTTTATCCATAGTAAACTCACCGCAAGCTAAATTGAACCTGTCGATTTACCAACTGTGTACATGTCAGATGCGCTGATAAGGGCACGTTTGGACAGAAACCAGTTACGACAACTAGCACACTACTGCAACTGCTGTTGAACCAGTGCCACTGGATCATCAGCATGCCCGAGCAGGGGTAAATAACACGGGAATACCAAATTTTGGTATTACTTGGGCAAATAACAGCGACCAAAATGTGCCCTTGGTTGCCCAGTAATAGATGGTAAAATACCATGAAATCATACCAAAATCTTGTATGTGGAAGGGCACAACAATACCAAACCATGTTATTCCAAGGGTAAAATAATACCTCAAAATAAAACCATTTCAATACCAAGTTGAGGTCTTCTGGATTTTACAACATTGCTTGTATACCAAAACTTGGTATTGCCATGGTTTTAATTTTAGGTATTCCCGCGCCCTTGGAAAATCATATTTTGGTAATCCTGTGGTCTTCTACATACATGATTTTGGTATGATTTCATGGTATTTTATCATCTATTACTGGGCAACCAAGAGCAAATTTTGGTCGCTGATATTTGCACAAGTAGGTAATACCAAAATTTGGTATTTTCATACCATTTTTAGTGCAGCAGTTGCAGTTAGTGAAAAAACGGAAATGATCCATATGCAACAGCCAAATCTACTCACCTGATGATTCCATGTTGTTCTTAGTGATATTCTTCACCACACCGAATGCATTTGTCATTGATGAACGGCCTGTGCTTGAAGTTCATGAAGCTTCTGAAAAATAACAAGATTGAAAAATAAGTGTTATTAAAATGAAACTGGATTGAAATTCACCAAAATTCAATAATCTTTCGATTGACTCGTTTTTCAAAGTATTTGGTTAGAAATTTCAACAATTTAAAAAAAATCGTAATGGGTATATAAAAAAAAATGTTAAAACCAGCTTTAACATTTTTTCTTCAAAAAACAAAAATTTATTATCTTGTCCAAATTGGTAAAAAAAATCCCATAGTTTCAGAGAAAATTGATGATTGATTGATGAAACCTTTCAATACCAAAATAATACCACTCAAAAAAATCCACACGTAGATGCTACGTGAAAAATCACGTAACCCCAATTTTCCCCTCCATAGGTCTGTTTTACGTGACACACGTAAAAATAATGTGAATGTGTACCGGCAAAAAAAAAATACTTCACGTTGATGCTACGTGAAAAACCCTATAGTATTTTTCCACTAGGTTTATTCATGTAGCTTTGATGTGTTTTGAAATGTAACTCCAACGAACCCACTCGAGTGCGCCAAATTTCTACGTGATTATTTTAGTATGAAAATTGACGGCGTACGGTGAAGACCTCCTGCCGGACTGTTCCAGTAAATTTTCTTTAAAAATGTAAAAGTTGGTAAGTAATATTATGTTTAATTTGGTTCTTTTTTGAATAATTGATGTTATTTCAGAAACCGGTAGAACAATTTCCTTTCCCTGTGGCCTCTGGAATTCGGTCCGGTGCCAACATTATCGACCTGAAGGACTCCTAAAAGGCAACCCCGGTTTCTTCAGAAGGAATGGCCATCAAGGTCTGTGCTACCGTGGTGACACCACCGGAACTGCCACGGACGTGGTATCGCCGAGTGTGTCGTCTTAAATCTGATAATCTACACCGCGTGCTTTGCGGTCACCTTCATGCCGGCCATGACAAGTTTGATGCCCTCGCGTGTGACGCTAAAGAGCAGGAGCAGCAGTTAAACGTAGTCCACAAGGCCAAGGACTCCACCAATCGTAGATCAACGGTGAGAAGGCCAAGGTCAAGCCCATCGTCGTGGTATTTCTTGTTTGGAAGCATAATATAAGAAGTGATCTGTGTTGCATCGGTGAGATTGTTCAGAAATAAATGATGTTTTGATAAATATAATAAGTTTGAATAACATAATTTAAAACAGAAGTGTACTTTCTTTTTATTTATATTCGAAAAAAGAATGAAATAACCTCGGAAATAACCTTCTAAAACTAAAACAAATCATATAACGTTTACTACTACAAACATGTACAAATCATAGGTTGATTCATTTAGCTTTTACGTGTGAAACACGTAGAAACAACGTGAAATGATCTGGCCAAACAAATTTCATTTCTACTAGCGTCACCTCGTAGAAGTTACGTGAAAACTCTAGTGGAAAAATACCACATAGCTTTTCACGTAACTTCAATGGGAATATTTTTTTGAGTGATAGAAAATTTTCCACACATTCAAGTCATTTCTGTAGGGGGTAGGGGAACTATACCCTTTCTCTTGATCATGAATTACAGCTTTCATAAAGTGTTTTTGATTGTTCCAAATTAATAAATAGCTCAAATGAAAGTGAGCAAGCAACTCTCCATTATTGATACATCTGAAAATGTTGATTTAATAGTGGAAAACGGCAAAAGTGATGAGAACCGGTCGAACGGCTTAGAGTGATTAATATGGGTATATTTCCCCTATATCAAAAATGTTTGAAATCAAGTTTGAAATTTCCGGTTTTCAATGAAAGCATTCGCTTTGAGACATCATTTTAGCGCAAAATTAATTATTTTGTCAAAATTGGTCAAAATATTCCCATAGTTTCAGAGGAATTTGATGAAACACTTCAATACCAAAATAATACCAAAATGTGCCATCCTGACTTAGAAATTTTTTCCACAATTTCAAGTCATTTCTGTAAGGGGTATATCAAAAATGTTTAAAATCAAGTTTGAAATTTCCGGTTTTCAATGAAAGCATTCGCTTTGAGACATCATTTTTGCGCAAAATTAATTATTTTGTCAAAATTGGTCAAAATATTCCCATAGTTTCAGAGGAATTTGATAAAATACAGTAATACCAAAAGAATACCAAAATGTGGTGTTCGACCATTGACAAATTCTGCAATTTTGCAATATCAAAACAATACCTTAAATTGGTATGATACCACATTTTACTCTTGCATAATCCTCAAGACAAATTTTAAAGGGTCCAGGAATACCAAAATTTGGTATTGATACCAGAGAAAGGTATTATTGCGCATTTCCCTTGTTATTTACCCATGCTCGGGTGGATGCACACACGTGGGCAAAAATGACAGACTCTCGGTCTACCACCAGCCATGGCAGTCAGCCGCGGTGGTGAGACAATCCAACGAACTTTCGGCCAATATTTGAACTGCATCATTGTGCATTGTCCAACGACGACCATTCGGGATTGGAGTTAAGTGCACTCTGCCGCTGGCTGGAGCTGCTGGATGGCATGCAAAGTACCTTTCTCTGCTCGGTCATCTTCATTGTGCAGCAGTCAAATTTCAATTTTCATCGTTTGACGGATCAGTCTGATTCTGCAGCATATTTGCCGGATGGTGGCCTGACCTGGCCAATTGTTTCAAACACACCCCGGGAGTGACAGTCATTAAATGAGAACCAGAACAGATGAGCCCTTTTTACACACGAAGGACCACAATGTGCTTAAAAGCTTGTGTGTGATTCCCAAGTGGTTTCGCTGTGGAATATACGATTTGGCCGAAAGACTCTGGCTATTCATCCTCATGGAGGTGACGGCTTCCAACTGCTGAAATAAAATATGCAATGCAACTTGCCGATCCAACTCGACGTTGCAATCTAGTGAGAGAGTTTTTTTTGTCGGTCACATGGACCTGAAGCCAGAAGAGTTCTCACGAATTAGTTCATCGGGTTTGGACACACAAAAAGCGTCATCTAAAATCCAAACTCAATCAAAACCTCCATTTATCGGGGCCAGATAAACCGGTTTAGCTGAAATTGACTGGCGGCGAGGATTTCCAGCGTATATTAGAAGCAGGGCCGTGTACAAGGGGGGGGTTTTAGGGGTTTAACCCCCCCCTGGCAAATTAAGTTAGTTACACCCCATGCGCCCCTCGGCCCGAAGGGCCGATTTTTTTTTAGCTATGTTGCTAAAATGCCAAAGAGATTTTTTTTTCAAATCGATATGAAAAATTTGACTGGAGGCGCCCTAATGACTAAAACATTTTTATGAAAATTATGAAAATTTAACTGGATGCGCTCCTAAAACTTATTTTTTTTTCAATACGAATATGCAATATAAAAATTTGACTGAAGGCGCCCCTGCGACTTTAAAAAATCATGCAAATTCTCGATATGAAAAATTTGACTGGAGGCGCCCTAACGATTAAAACATTTTTATGAAAATTATGAAAATTTAACTGGAGGCGCCCCTAAGACTTATTTTTTTTCAATACGAATATGCAATATAAAAAATTGACTGGAAGCGCCTCTACGTCTTAAAAAAATCATGCAAATTCTCGAAATGAAATATTGAATGGAGGCGCCCCTACGACTTAAAAAAAATCATATTAATTTTTTTTATAAAAATTGACTGGAGGCTCCCTTATGACTTGAAAAAACATGAAAATTCTTGATATAAAAAAATTGGCTGGAGGCGCCCCTATGACTACCACATTTTTATGAAAATTTAACTGGACGCGCCCCTTAGACTTAATTATTTTCAATACGAATATGCAATATAAAAAATTGACTGGAGGCGCCCCTACGTCTTAAAAAAATCATGCAAATTCTCGAAATGAAATATTAAATGGAGGCGCCCCTACGACTTTAAAAAAATCATATTAATTTTATTATAAAAATTGACTGGAGGCGCCCTTATGACTTGAAAAAAACATGAAAATTCTCGATATAAAAAAAATGACTGGAGGCGTCCCTATGACTACCACATTTTTATGAAAATTTAACTGGACGCGCCCCAAAGACTTATTTTTTTTCAATACGAATATGCAATATAAAAATTTGACTGGAGGCGCCCTAACGATTAAAACATTTTTATGAAAATTATGAAAATTTAACTGGAGGCGCCCCTAAGACTTATTTTTTTTCAATACGAATATGCAATATAAAAAATTGACTGGAAGCGCCTCTACGTCTTAAAAAAATCATGCAAATTCTCGAAATGAAATATTGAATGGAGGCGCCCCTACGACTTAAAAAAAATCATATTAATTTTTTTTATAAAAATTGACTGGAGGCTCCCTTATGACTTGAAAAAACATGAAAATTCTTGATATAAAAAAAAATGGCTGGAGGCGCCCCTATGACTACCACATTTTTATGAAAATTTAACTGGACGCGCCCCTTAGACTTAATTATTTTCAATACGAATATGCAATATAAAAAATTGACTGGAGGCGCCCCTACGTCTTAAAAAAATCATGCAAATTCTCGAAATGAAATATTAAATGGAGGCGCCCCTACGACTTTAAAAAAATCATATTAATTTTATTATAAAAATTGACTGGAGGCGCCCTTATGACTTGAAAAAAAACATGAAAATTCTCGATATAAAAAAATTGACTGGAGGCGTCCCTATGACTACCACATTTTTATGAAAATTTAACTGGACGCGCCCCTAAGACTTATTTTTTTTCAATACGAATATGCAATATAAAAATTTGACTGGAGGCGCCCTAACGATTAAAACATTTTTATGAAAATTATGAAAATTTAACTGGAGGCGCCCCTGAGACTTATTTTTTTTCAATACGAATATGCAATATAAAAAATTGACTGGAAGCGCCTCTACGTCTTAAAAAAATCATGCAAATTCTCGAAATGAAATATTGAATGGAGGCGCCCCTACGACTTAAAAAAATCATATTAACTTTTTTATAAAAATTGACTGGAGGCGCCCTTATGACTTGAAAAAACATGAAAATTCTCGATATAAAAAAATTGACTTTAGGCGCCCCTATGACTACCACATTTTTATGAAAGTTTAACTGGACGCGTCCCTTAGACTTAATTATTTTCAATACGAATTGAATATAAATGGATATGAATGGATATAAATGAATATGAATGGATGCGCCCCTACGACTTTAAAAAAATCATATTAATTTTTTTTATAAAAATTGACTGGAGGCTTTGACTTGAAAAAAACATGAAAATTCTCGATATAAAAAATTTGACTGAAGGCGCCCCTATGACTAAAACATTTTTATGAAAATTATGAAAATTTAACTGGAGGCGCCCCTAAGACTTAATTTTTTTCAATTCGAAAATGAAATATAAAAAATTGACTGGAAGCGCCCCTACGACTTTAAAAAATCATACAAATTTTGTTATGAAAATTTGACTGATTGACTGATTGACCCTTATGACTTGAAAAAAACATGAAAATTCTCGATATAAAAAATTTGACTTGAGGCGCCCCTATGACTACCACATTTTTATGAAAGTTTAACTGGACGCGTCCCTTAGACTTAATTATTTTCAATACGAATATGCAATATAAAAATATGACTGGAGGCGCCCCTACGTATTAAAAAAAAATCATGCAAATTCTCGAAATGAAATATTGAATGGAGGCGCCCCTACGACTTTAAAAAAATCATATTAATTTTATTATAATTGACTGGAGGCGCCCTTATGACTTGAAAAAAACCATGAAAATTCTCGATATAAAAAATTTGACTGGAGGCGCCCCTATGACTACCACATTTTTATGAAAATTTAACTGAACGCGCCCCTTAGACTTAATTTCTTTCAATACGAATATGCAATATAAAAATTTGACTGGAGGCGCCCCTACGACTTTAAAAAAAATCATACAAATTTTGCTATGAAAATTTGACTGGAGGCGCTCTTATGACTTAAAAAAATCATACCAATTCTTATATTGAAAATTTGAGCTATGACTATGAATGAAACATTTTTATGAAAATTCTCAATATGAAAATTTAACTGGAGGCGCCCCTACGACCTAATTTTTTAAAACATATTCTCAACATTAAAGATTTGACTGGAGGCGCCCCTTAGAATTAAAAAAATCATGCGAATTCTTGATATGAGAAATTGACTGAAAGCGCCCCTATGAATTAATTTTTTTTAAATACAAATTCCCTATGTAAAAATATGACTGAAGACGCCCCTACGACTTTAAAGGCATATGCTCGATAAGGCAACTTGGATTGAGGCGCCCTTATGACTTAAAAAAATCATACAAATTCTTATTATGAAAATTTAACTGGTGCCGCCCCTACGACTTAATTTTTTTAAACAAATTCTCAATATTAAAATTTGACAGGAGGCGACTTAAAAAATCATGAAAATTTTCGCTATGAAAAATTTAATGAATGCGTCCCTACGACTTTGAAAAAATCATACAATTTCTTATTATGAAAAAATGACTGGAGGCGCCCTATGACTTAAACATTTTTATGAAAATTCTCGATATGAAAATTGAATTGAAGGCGCCCCTACGACCTAACAAAATCATGCAAATTCTCGATATGAAAAATTGATTGGAGGCTCCACTACTACTTTAAAAAAATCATACAAATTTTATTATGAAAATTTGACTGGAGGCGCCCTTATGACTTAAAAAATCATGCAAATTCTCGATATGAAAAATTTGACTGGAGGCGTCCCTTTGACTTAAACATTTTTATGAAAATCATGAAAATTTAACTGGAGGCCTACGACTTAATTTTTTTTAAATAAAAGTTCACAATATAGAAACTTGACTGGAGGTGCCCTTTTAACTTAAAAATATCATGCAAATTCTCCATATGAAATATTGAATGGAGGCGCCCCTACGACATTAAAAAAAACATATTAACGGTACACATCAACCATAGCTTTTGCACCCAGATTTCTGTTACAGACATTTTAGTATCTTCAATACTACGGGAACTATCAATATAATTTTTTATTCATCCCCTAAATTACTGTCTTCGTAGTTATTTACAACAAAGTTTGACTATTTTTACAATCAGATTCTTGCAGGATTGGGTCCGTAAGTTTGACAAATTTGGAATAAGAAGACAACAACTTCCTTGGTTGCTGTGCACCCTTAATTATATTTAAAAAAATGACTGGAGGCGCCCTTATGACTTGAAAAAAACATGAAAATTCTCGATATTAAAATTTGGTTGTAGGCGCCTCTATGACAAAAACATTTTTATGAAAATTCTTGATATGAAAATTGAATTGGAGGCGCCCCTACGACTTAAAAAAATCATGCAAATTCACGATATAAAAAATTGAATGGAGGCTCCCCTACGACTTCAAAAAATTCATACATTCTCGATATGAAAAATGTTACTGGAGGCGCCCCTATGACTAAAAATTTTTTATGAAAATTATGAAAATTTTGCTGGAGGCGCCCCTACGATTTATTTTTTTCCAATTCAAATTCTCAATATAAAATTTTGACTGGAGACGCCCTAACGACTTAAAAAAATCAGGCCAACTTTCGATATGAAAAAATTAATGGAGGCGCTCTTTTGACTCAAAAAAAATCATACAAATTCTTATTATGAAAATGTGACCTATGATAATTATGAATGAAACATTTTTATGAAAATTCTCAATACGAAAATTTAACTGGAGGCGCCACTACGACCTAATTTTTTTTAAACATATTCTCAACATTAAAAATTTGACTGGAGGCGCCCCTACGACTTAAAAATATCATGCAAATTTTGGATATGAAAAATTGACTGGAAGCACCCCTATGAATTATTTTTTTAAATATGTATTTAAAAAAAATAATGTTAATGTAAAAAATATGACTGAAGACGCCTCTACGACTTTAAAGTCATATTCTCGATATGGCAACTTGGATTGAGGCGCCCTTATGACTTAAAAAAAATCATACAAATTCTTATTATGAAAATTCAACTTGTGACTTAAATTTTTTAGAACAAATTTTCAATACCAAAAATTTGACAGAAGGCGCCCCTACGACTTAAACAATCATGAAAATTTTCGCTATGAAAAATTTAATGGATGCGTGACTACGAATTTAAAAAAATCATACAATTTCTTATTATGAAAATTGACTGGAGGTGCCCCTATGACTAAAACATTTTTATGAAAATTATGAAAATTTAATTGGAGGCGCCACTACGACTTTAAAAAAATCATACAAATTTTTTATGAAAATTTGACTGGAGGCGCCCTTATGACTAAAAAAAATCATGCAAATTCTCGATATGAACATTTTGATTTGAGGCGCCCCTACGACTTAAAAAAATCATGCAAATTCTCGATATGGAAAATGGAATGGGGGCGCCCCTATGACGTAAACATTTTTATGTAAATTCTCAATATGTAAGTTTTACTGGAGGCGCCCTTATGAGTGGGGAAAAAAATTGGTAAAAATATTGAAAAAAAAGTTGAATAATCAGTACCCAAATCAGCTTAAAAATGATAAAAATATTTTAAACATAAGATTTTACTGGAACCGCTATTATGACAAAATTAAAACATTCAACAAAAAAAAGTTTGACTATCGACGCCCCTCTAGCTAGAGGGCCTGGATCTTATTAGAGAACGGACATCTCAAACCAAAAGTACCAATCGAAGCACGACAACTGTCAAACGGAGGTACCAATCGAGCAAAATCCTTTGTCTTATGCTCGATTGGTACCTCCGTTTGACAGTTCTCGTGCTTCGATTGGTACTTTTGGTTTGAGATGTCCGTTCTCTAATAAGATCCAGGCTCTCTACCTCTAGCAACATAAAGACTGTTTAATAAGAGCAAAACAAAGTTTGGCGTACGGTAACATAAAAAAATAAAAATTCTGTTTAGCGTTCTAGCTACAACAATTTTTTGCGCCGGTTGGCAAACTTTGTTTGACTAATTTTGAATAGTCTTTATAGCTTGAGGAGCGCCGATAGTCAAATAATTTTATCAACAAAACGCCGCTGGTAAAATCCTATTTTTAAAATATTTATCTTTGATCTTTTTTATGTTGCTCTACTTTTTTCATTTTTTTTATTTTGTCATGAGGCCACCTCTAGTGAAATTTTATTTTCAAAAAGGTAGTCAAATTGTTTTATTTAAAAAAAAATATTTCATCACAAGGCGCAACTTTTTATCATTTTTATGTTGCTTTAGCTAACTTTTTTTTATTATTTTTTTTTACGTGTTGTGAAACTTTCTTTGAAATCTAATTTTCAAAATATTTTCATCATTTCTATGGTGCTATTCAAAAAATTTTGTTTATGAGAGAGGTGCCTTTTCGGAACATTTTCTGGGGTAAATCGAAATATATCTTTGTTTCCTGTAGCAACTTTGTTACTTTTTATCGATTTTCTAGGACGTTTCTTCAGAAAAGTCAAGGAATCGATAGAAATATATTCAAAATTATCTTTTTTAATTTTATATACTCAAAAAATCTGTTACAAATGTTTGACCCAAAAATGAAGTTTCTTATCTAATTTTTCAGATTTTCAGAAAATTCCGTCCAAGGATACAAAATTTCATACGTTTACATACCCATTCCAGCCCTCAAAATTGTATGGAGACTTGCTTGAAAAAACAAATGATGCAAAATTGCTTCTTTTGACATAGGGAATGCAAAGAAAAGTCGATTGAAAACCAGTAGTTTCCGAGTTATGATCAGTTGAACACTTTCAGTTTATCCAGCTACAACCCAACCCCACCTCTAGGCGGGGTTCGATCTAATAATTCGCCAAAAATCTTTTTTTTTACCAATTTTCGCATTGGAAATGTAAACTCTTAAAATTTGATTTGAAAATGAAAATTTTTCTTGGCTGTGTTTTTCACTAATATTTTCTGTACTTTTTTTCTATTGTTTCAGACTATACCTCTAAGCATTTTTTAACAATTTAAATGATAATGGTTTGTTCTAGAGTAAAAAAATATAATAACATACAAAAAAATATGAAAAATTGGCTGTAAAAACATGACAAATTAGGTGCTAGAATAGGCCAAATACTACCAAAAACAAATATCAACTAAACAAGATAAATGCAAATATAAAAACTATAAATGAAACAAAAACAACAAAAAACAAGAGACGTAAACTTTTTCGTAGAACAAAAGTTGCTCAAAATGACAAGGGAAAAATTAAAAAAAAATCGAAAAAAAATTGGGCAGCAAAGGGTTAACACTTAGAAAAAATCAAGTTCATCGATTTGATTTCTTTGAGATTGTGTATCTCAGAAACAAATTGCTCGATTTGAAAGTTTCAGAGAGAAAATTGTACAAAATTTTCTTGAAAAGAAACCAAAATAAATTGAAAATGCAGTCCTAAAATTAGCTTTAACCTGAAAACGGTACATTTTGTTAACAAAATTGCTTCAACAATTTTTGTCCACTTTTACGTTTTTTTTTCTTCAAAAAAATCATATCTCCTAAACCAGATGAATAATATGACTGGCCCCAGAATTGTATGGACATTTGTATAGAAAAACGAATTATGCAATTGTGCTTCTTTTGACATATGGAATGCATGGTACATGGCAAAGTTTCATCCAAATCAAAAAAATGAAAAGCTAAAAATCGTGAAAAAAATTTGCGAAATCGTAGAGAACTACTCTTAATATTAAAAAAAAAAACTTATGAAAACTTGTTTTGAGCAATTACCGCTACACTTGTTCACTAAAACCCCGTTTTACGCTCCACAAGTGAACGGCCCATGCCTCTTCCGATTTACGCCAAAACTCTCATTTGCGCCAAAATCTCAAATTCGCTCAAACTCCGAATTAACGCCCCCCCTTCATGGTGCTATTCAACACGATTTGCAGCACCAATTCAAAAAGTGTAGTCTCTTGTTGCACCAATGTAAAATATATAAAAAACGAAGTTGACTTTATATCTGTCGGCCGGTACTAGACCAACCACTGTCTTCCTTTTAACTACAAGGACTTCGCCGCCCTGTTTGAGTAAGGCACAGAGCGACGGCGCCGGATACCCATATTTACACTTAGAATTTTAGAGCGTCCGCCGCGGGATTCGAACCAGCAAAATATATGTAAAATATACCAAAGTATTATTTATTGAGTTTAAAGATTGACTGTTAGCGCCCTTTCGCAATCTAAACAAGCACCCCATGCGCCCCTTTCGAGAAAACCCTCCCCTTTCGAAAATCCTGTGCACGGCCCTGATTAGAAGCGACAGGTGCAAACAGTTGCCCCGATTCGTTTCAACCCCTCACCTTCTGCGGAAACAGTTTGCTAAATCCGAAAACTATGCTCTCAACTCGAATAAATGCGGATCGGAGCACCGCAAAAGCTGATGCTGCTACGTGAGTATAAACTCTAATATTGATTCCGCTCGGCTGGAAAAGTTGCCCCCATTTTTTGGGTACTACAAGCAAGGTGTGAGGGTAGGGGTGAGTTAGCACAGTTTCATCGAAATAGATTCAATTAAATTTGCTATTCAATAGTTTCGATTAGCAATCAGAGGAAATTAAGCGCTGATGAACGTTTGCTAATAGGAAGCGTTTTGTTGGGTTTATTGGGTAGAATTTTGAATGAAAACTTATTGATTGCATTGTTTTCCATTCGCTTTGAAATAGAACAGTAGAATATTTGTTGGTGCCAGAAATTTTTGAAAAAATGTTGTTCTTCTCAGTTGCTGTGATTTGATATTTCGATTTATATGAAAACAAATTTCAATTTATTTGATTTAAAAAAAACGGTTAAGGTAAAACAATAAAGTTGAGTGGATTAATTCAAGATTTCGTTTCAATATTTGAAGCTGTTCATAATATGATAGTTTGTGTGTGTTTTTTTGTGTATGGTTTGCATAAATATCCCATATGCAAAAACAATAAGCTGAGAAAAACTTAGATTTGTGCGGAAGCAGTCAACAAGGTTGTAAGATGTTACTCAAACATTAGGCCCAGTTCGCTACGATGTTCTGACAACACTATATTGACTATTTTAGCAGGGTCATCATGACAGCTATGTAGGAGAGATTTTTGGTATAGTATGAGTGGTATGAGAATGTTCCAACGCATCTTTCGACTCAGAATCAAAACTGAACAAATTATCGCCGTCGTGCTAACTTGTCGCACGTGCATTTTAGGCCAAATTGAGTTAAGAACGCAGCTAACAATGCCTCACCTTTTGACCTTTACAGATCCCCACAATTCGATTCCAATCCTGAGATATTCAATAAAAACCAAAAAAAAAAAAACTCCGTGCATTGTTGTCGCTCTACATATGACAGAAGTTTCAATCTTGTCGTGCTTGATGTCACAAGATGTCACACCCTGAAAATTAATGTAGGGTAGAGTAGTCATCAATGAGACACGGGGAACAATGATAAAATGGCTCTCACAAGACGTAGTTTCAACCAATCATGCTCATATTTGGGGGAAAGGTATGTCTACTAGATACACGTCTGTCATAATAGTGGCTTTGGTTATGGAAGCTCCCTTGCAAAGTTATTCATACATATTTGATTCTGGAGTGTAAAAGTAAATTATGACTAAAAATTACCTTTTCGCTCATTAACACAAAAACTAATATTTCTCCAAATTTCTATCGTCATTTCACAGGGCATGAGTTTGGCTACAATGTCCTATTATTAGGTTTGACCAAAATTTAGAATATACCAGGAATCCAGAGTTGTCTCATTGTTCCCCACTCTTTTCGACCCATGGGTAACAGTGAGACACTTTTATTTTTCTTCATCAAACTTTTCAAAATCAATGCAAATCTTTCAAAACATGAATTGGAAGTAATTTTTGGCATATTTATTGAGTTTGAACTTCATTTAACCAAAAATATAAAGTTATTTGGTAAAATATATGGATTTTACTAAATTTAAATACTTTTTAGTATAACTTTTGTTAATTGAAGTTTCGTGTTGACAAAATTGCTTGAAAATGTTCAAAGCAAGTCACCTTACAACAATATAAAAACATGATGTTTTACTAGAGAAGTATTGATTTTTGTAGAGTGTCTCATTGTTCCCCAGCTGTCTCATTGTTCCTGCCAAGTGCGTCTACAATGAGACAGTTGAATAACTATGGCTGTAGACGTCATATCGATCTCATATTTTGATAAATGTTAGAACTAACTAAAAGATAGAAAATGCAACAAATAGCTCTTTAAAACATGCTAATGAAAAAAATACAAAAAATCGTTGAAGTTTAAATACCAAAAGTGTCTCATTGATGACTACCCTACCCTAAGTGTGACAACTGACCAAAGGGATTTCAGGTCAGAACGCGTTTGACGCACGTACAAATTAGACTACCGTAAACATTTTTAATTATAACTCGGGACTCCAGCAACCAACTTCAACCAAACTTTGGGACAATGCACACAATTGTCAGCCAAACAAAACGTGTTTGTTATTGTTTATATTGCGTGTTCTAGTTTTTGTTCATTCAAGATCAAACATTAAAACGCGTTTTTCTCGCAACGTCGAAATGGCGGGTGCGACAAGGTAGCACGACAGCGTCGAAATGTCTGTGTGTGTTTTGGATGGGGATTTGTGCTCCGAAAAAATTGTCACTCAATTATCTCGGCACTGGCTTAACTGATTTTGTCCGTTTTGGGCATATTCGATCCATCTTGGGGTCCCATAAGACCCTGTTGAATATTATGAAGTTTAGTAAAGTACTTCCAAAGTTAGTTCCAATGTGCCTAAAACATGGAACATCGACCCTATCAAAAGTTATAAGCACTTAATAGTAGTTTATGCAACAAGTTGCAAAAAGACGATTTTTTCAGCACGAGTCGTACATTTATCCAACGAGGTTCACCGAGTTGGATAAATACGAAGAGTGCTGAAAAAATCAAGTTTTGCAACGAGTTCCATACAACATTTTTTGCAATTCCGAAAAACACCCATTGAGTGAAATTTTAACTCAAAATTTTCATGTATTTTGTCAATAAATCGTTTAAATCAAAAAATGTTGAAAAGTGTTACTTTTCAGCATTTATTTTGAAAAGTGTTGCTATTCGATTCTGTTATTTTTGGTACAGAAAAGTAGGCTATTTCGTCGTTCAAGAATGACAGGAAAAATAAGTAGTTTCACGACGAAATTGCAAAAATGTTTTTATACGACTTTTGAAGGCCAGATCAAAGATATTTCGATGAATATGATGTCCGGGTCCATCATGCGACCCATTGTTAGTTAGATCATTGAAATACCTTTCAATTGAAAACATCGAAGATCTGATTACCCTATCAAATGTTATTAGCACCTAGGAACAAATCTCTGATTTTATTTTCTGATATTATAACAGCTAATCTGGGTCTTTCAATAACAAATCCTGATCTCAGACGATAATAGAACATGAGCAATTCTCTACGAAATCGGTCTTTTTTCTTCAATTTTAATATTTGTGTTTTTTAATCCGACTGAAACTTTTTTGGTGCCTTCGGTATGCCCAAAGAAGCCATTTTGCATCATTAGTTTGTCCATATAATTTTCCATACAAATTTGGCAGCTGTCCATAAAAAAATGATGTATGAAAATTCAAAAATCTGTATCTTTTGAAGGAATTTTTTGATCGATTTGGTGCCTTGGGCAAAGTTGTAGGTATGGATACGGACTACACAGGAAAAAAATAATACACGGTAAAAAAAATTTGGTGATTTTTTTATTTAACTTTTTAACACTAAAACTTGATTTGCAAAAAAACACTATTTTTAATATTTTTTATTTTTTGATATGTTTTAGAGGACATAATAATAATGCCAACTTTTCAGAAATTTCCAGGTTGTGCAAAAAATCATTGACCGAGTTATGAATTTTTGAATCAATACTGATTTTTTAAAAAAATCGAAAAATTGGTCGAAAAAAATTTTCAACTTCATTTTTCGATGTAAAATCGAATTTGCAATCAAAAAGTACTTTAGTGAAATTTTGATAAAGTGCACCGTTTTCATGTTAAATCCATTTTTAGGTGACTTTTTTGAAAATAGTCGCAGTTTTTCATTTTTAAAAAATAGTGCACATGTTTGCCCACTTTTGAAAAAAATATTTTTGAAAAGCTGAGAAAATTCTCTATATTTTGCTTTTTCAGACTTTGTTGATACGACTTTTAGTTGCTGAGATATTGCAATGCAAAGGTTTAAAAACAGGAAAATTGATGTTTTCTAAGTCTCACCCAAACAGCCCACCATTTTTCAATGTCGATATCTCAGCAACTAATGGTCCGATTTTCAATGTTATTATATGAAACATTCGTGAAATTTTCCGATCTTTTCAAAAAAAATATTTTCAAAATTTTCAAATCAAGATTAACATTTTAAAAGGGCGTAATATTCAATGTTAAAATATTGTTTTCGAAAAGATCGGAAAATTTCACAAATGTTTCATATAATAACATTGAAAATCGGACCATTAGTTGCTGAGATATCGACATTGAAAAATGGTGGGCTGTTTGGGTGAGACTTAGAAAACATCAATTTTCCTGTTTTTAAACCTTTGCATTGCAATATCTCAGCAACTAAAGGTCGTATTAACAAAGTCCGAAGAAGCATAATATAGAGGATTTTCTCAGCTTTTCAAAAATATTTTTTTCAAAAGTGGGCAAACATGTGCACTAATTTTAAAAAAGGAAAAACTACGACTATTTTGAAAAAAGTTACCTAAAAATGGCTATAACTTGATAACGGTGCACTTTATCAAAATTTCACTAAAGTACTTTTTGATTGCAAATTCGATTTTACATCGAAAAATGAAGTTGAAAAATTTTTGCGATCAAAATTTCGATTTTTAAAAAAAATCAGTATTGATTAAAAAATTCATAACTCGGTCAATGATTTTTTGCACAACCTGGAAATTTCTGAAAAGTTGGCATTTTATGTCCTCTAAAACATATCAAAAAATAAAAAAAATTAAAAATAGTGTTTTTTTTTGCAAATCAAGTTTTAGTGTTAAAAAGTTAAATAAAAAAATCACCAAATTTTTTTTACCGTGTATTATTTTTTTTCCAGTGTAGTCCGTATCCATACCTACAACTTTGCCGAAGACACCAAATCGATCAAAAAATTCCTTCAAAAGATACAGATTTTTGAATTTTCATACATCATTTTTGTATGGACAGCTGCCAAATTTGTATGGAAAATTATATGGACAAACTAATGATGCAAAATGGCTTCTTTGGGCATACCGAAGGCACCAAAAAAGTTTCAGTTGGATTAAAAAATACAAAAAAAATAGAATGACCGAAATCCTAGAGAACTGCTCACATGAACTTTTCCAGATTCAACCAGCTCGAGATGGTTGTATGCTAAAATTAACATAGGGCTTTAGGATCAAATTATGAGGAAGGCACTAACCACCTAATGGTGGATATAGCAACATTTTTTTCAAACTTTTCTGCCAGCGGTCCTTTTCTAATGCATACTACTCCACAACCACAGCCTGTCTTCCTCCAAATAACCAGCAACACAACAACAATTCAATCTCCCCCGTTTTTCGTAATGGAAAACGGCAGCAAAAGCCTTAAATTAGTTATCCTCTTTCGACCCATAAACCACGATAACGAAATTATACAAATCCCATTATGAAGCGTTTACAATAATCCTCACACACACACACACATACACACTTTCGACCCCCTTTTGTTTGCCCTAATTTCGTATTCCAGCTTCGAAGTGTGTCCGTTCGAATGCTTTTAAAATCCCCTGAAGCTTCCAGTTTTCCAAAAAAGAGCCCCCAGCCAACATCGCTGTTAGGGTTAAAGTTCTCCCTTCACCGACGGTAGGCAGGAGGCTTTTCAGCGCGCTTTTTCCTTTTTTGCGGGAGAGCGAAAGGAGCATGGCTGGGAAAAACCTCAGGTCCGAAAATAAATCTGCCATCGTTCCACAATTCTCTTTCCTGCTGCTTGGTTTTGTTTGGCCACCAACCACGGGACAGCTGCCTGGTGGTGGAGTTTTCCTGTCGTTCCCATCACCGATGTCATTCAGGACCAGCAGCAGCAGTAATAGCAGCAGCAGCAGTTCCCGGCTTTACTTCCCTTCTTCCTTAGACCGATCGCAGAGTGGCCAATATCGACTGCCGGCTGTTCTTGGTGGCCCGTCTCGCATCAGTGATGAAACCGCATCAGAGCATAGCTCTGGAAAACTTTTGCTTTCCTGTCCCATCCAGCCAATAGGGACCAGATTCCGTTCGTTGTCCTTGGAGTCAGCATGGGGGAAGACTCGGTCGTAGTGCAAGTTTAATAGAAGCTTTAGTAGGGTCTCTCCTTTGGTAAATTCCTTGATATGGATGCAGGACGAATGGAAAATTAATGTTCGATATTTTTTAGGACTGCAAACAAACTGGTAAATTTCTGCTAATTAGCTTTGAAATATAAAGTTAGAAATAAAAACGTTCATTGTCACCGACATTATTCTAACCCATTCTAATGAATGATATACCAAATTTGTAACTTAACTCCCTACTGCCCAAATTTTTCTTTCGATTTTTTTTTTATTTTTCGCGTGTTCAAAAGGTCATTTTGAGCAACTTTTGATCTACGAAAAACCTTACTTCTCTTGTATTATTTTTGTTTTGTTTTATTTTTAGTATTTTAATTTGCACTTATCTTGTTTAGTTTATGTTTGTTTTTGGTAGTATTTGGCCTATTCTACCACCTCCATCATTAAATTTTGGCTATCTTATTTTTTCATGTTTTTAAGTCACTTTTTCAATTTTTGCCTGTTTTTCACATTTTCTGCTAAAACATGGCACCATTATGATTTAAATTGTAGAAAAATGCGTAGAGGCATTGTCTGGGACCTTCTATGCAAAAAAAAAAATTAAAACCTCAATGCAGTCTCTGAGACTGCAAGCCGCACAAAACTGAGCCCGGACTCATTTCAAAGAAAATTGGACGTAGAATCGTTTGGCGTAGTTCATTCTAGTGTATTTTGCCAGATGAAAACTAATTGCTGAATTTTCAAACTTCATTTAATACATTATTGTTTGTTCTCGAGATATTTCATTTAACTATTGAACTACTTGTAACTATTTTTCTATCTGCTTTGAGGAAGACACCAAATCACTGAGAACACCCATTCTCAAGATATCGATTTGTAGTATGCCGAATCAAAAAATGTGAAAAATATCATGGCTCGAAGTCTCAAAGAATTGGGTGTTTAATTTGAGGTTAAATTGCTGATTTTATAACACACATAGATAAAGCTAATTTTTCTGAGCTCAAAAACACTGTTTGTCAATGATTTTTTTTTGTAAACAAAAAGTATAAAATGGATTTTATATGAACTTTGAAACTTTTGAACGTATTTTGTTGGGCAACAGATCATCGAACCAGAGTTGATTTTTTATTTCTCATGAGATTATGAAAAAGGGATCATAAATTGTTCTCTGGCATGCCTTCTACTGCTGTATTTTAAAATTTAATTCGAGCTCTAAGGCCCTATTGCTAATGAGCATGGAACCTGATCCGTACCTTCTTTTTAAGGACGTACTCTCGGTAGGGACTCAACGCTGTTTTTTTGCCTTAATTTGGATTGACAATGACGAATTTGTTTAGCGAAACTAGGTACCCTCAAAAGTCACAAACGGAATTATTATTCCACTCGTACGACTCTCGAGAAGAGCTACTCATTTTAATTTAAATTAAAGGATTACAGAACGCTACCATCTCGCTCATTAAAACTGTGCTTATTTAATTAGAATAAATTGTAATCCCGTTTCAACGTTGAGCAACGTTCGGGTGGATCCCGACAACGAAACTGAAGGCGAGCGACGGAATGTTTTCCCCCCTTTGGTTGCCTTCGTTGACAAGGAGTTTGGTTAGGATGACATCTTTTCACGGATCCTTGCACTCTCCCGTCCTCGTCATCATTGCCACCGGTCGTCCCCCACATGGCTTATCCTGGCCATCACGGAGACAGCTCGAACCGCAAATCGTAAAAGCATGACGACGACAACGACAACACCGAGTCATTCCGGCTTCTTCCCTGGTAAGGAGGGTGGTGGATCCAGAAAGTCGAATTTGTTGGGCGCACACTTTAAATGTCTAAATTTACGTTGCTTTTTCGTGCCAAAACAAAATTGGGTCAGGAAGCTATACCTCGACGGTAGACAGAGGGGAAGCTGTAGTGATGATGCTGAAGAGGGGGAAGAATTGTCAATAAATGAAGGGGAGTCTTTGCTAGTTCGGTTCAGTTTCGTGGATGAACTAGGGCGACTAGGAAGCCACAATGAACTGAAAGCAGAATGATGTTGAAGACTGTGTCGACACCAATCGATTCGACGAATAAACTGCCATGTAAGTGTGAGATGAGGAGCTATGATAGGGGAGCTGGGGGTAAGACGGCCAGGCGGGGTAAGACGGCCACCCCACTGTTTTAATAAGTATACTAATGAATATTACTAAAATGTTTAGCAATACTGTTCCTCATGCTCAATAATGCATATGGAGTCACCTTTGCCAAAAATATTGTTTGAAATAGTATAAAAATAGCTCAAAATAAAGAAATAATTTTTGAACTTGAAACTGGATGTAATTTTCATGAATTACAACTTAGGCATTTTTGTTAGATAACAATATGTTTTCCTGTCTTCAAATATTTTTTCATGTTAAATTGAAGTTTTCCCTAGATTATGTCCCTCGAAAAAGTTTAAAAAATGCGATGAGCTATTTACAAAAAATGTTTAAAAAAATAATTTATTTGGGGGCAAGACGGTCACCTCCTCCGGGGGTAAGACGGCCACCCGTTATTTGTGGATTTTATTTGATATAGGTTATATTTTTGACGGTTTTTGACTATTAAGACATATTTGTAGATAAAGAAAAAGCCTTTTCAATAAAACTATATCCATTTTTAATCAAAATGCTGTTAACTACCGTTTCGACAACATTCTTTACTGTGATATAGCAAAACTCATTGAATAGTATGAAATCCTATCAAACTTTTCATAAAAATCGCGAATTTAATATTGTTCACATAATTTTGATTTACTTATTCTAATCGAAATACACAAACTAATTATTTTGCATCAAATTGTGTTTGTTTTGTAGTAAAAATGCACAGTTTTTTTCATGAAATGTAGTCGCAATAATATGAAATTCACTGAGCCAAAATATTTTTTAAACAGCATTTTTCTTCACATTTGAAAGCTGATTTTTTTCAACCAAAATAGTTATGATGTTCAGAGAAGTCTGTTCAACCAACCATGTAGGTATTTGGGTGGATTTAGCCAAGTTATTAAGTTAATTTATAGCACTGGCCGTCTTACCCCACATGGGTGGCCGTCTTACCCCGCGTATTTCATATATACACGATTTCAATTATTTTTTTTAAATTGCTGAAAAGTATTGAAAATTGGTTTTTAGACCAACTAATTTATGTTATTTCTATAATGGATTAGTAGTAGAACAATATGTACGTAATTTGAGATCAAAATAATCTGTTGTGTAAATTTTATTAGACTTCTCCCTTAGGGTGGCCGTCTTACCCCCATCTCCCCTATTTTGATTTGATTAATTCAAGTATATTCTCGAAACTTAACAGCAATCAACAATGTTCTCTTAATGATTATTGAAATATCCTCTTCCTCAAACGATTTCAGGTGGAATGTGAAAACGTAATTACGCCGCATCATAATCTCAAGTCAATTGTTTACAAAACAGTTCACGTAACGTAACAGTAATGTTCATAACACATAATAGCAGTATTCAAACCATTTTTTGATTGAAACATTCTGAATCAAGATTTGAATGTTTTTCTAAAACAAACATGGCCGTAAAATGGCCGATTTGGAATGATGCCTTCCAGAGCCTTAACCTCCCTTTCCAGTTTTTTCTCATCGTTCCGCTTTGATGTATCCCTATGCCACAAGCAGGCTTGCCACAAATACAGATTTTTCAGCACAGGCCCGAAACACAAACGAATTTTTTTTTACAGTTAAAATAAATTTGAGCAGTTTTTGTTAAATTGGCCAAAAAGATAAACATTGTTAGCATCTTTTGGCATGTTCAGTTTTTGGTAAGAATATTATTCTTTAAAGTTATACTCGATTGAGTGTTTGGTATGTGCCAAAAAAATCTGTATTTGTGGCAAGCCTGGCCACAAGTGATTCGATTCGTAAGCAAATACCGGGCATTTAATCCGATATTGCAACGGTAGAGGATCTAGAGGAAATAAAACACGAGCCCTGTGATCAATCATGTATAAATGATTTCCCTCATCTTAGGTTTCCATACATCATTGTTTATCACGAGAACGAAAAAGGAAAAAAAATCGCTATGTAACGGAAGGAAGGACATCATGGAAAAAATCAGCCAGAATAAATCTGATTCTTCTTAGCCAAATATTTTGCCTTCGTAGTATCGAGGCCGGAACCTGCAACAGCAGCGTGGGCTAAACAGATAAAAGTCAAGCCGCTAGGACTCCCGCATCCACATATCATTTCTCCTTCGTTTTCTTTGGGGAAATTTTCTCCCTTTAATCTCGTGCACACCAGCGATGATGATGTGAAAATAAACATTGGAAACGACGGAGAGGGCCGAGGAAAAGCGGAAGCATCCCTAGGAAAACCATTTCAATTTGCCAATCTCAGAGGTCGTTTTCTTATCGGCGCACTCATAGTCCAGAACGCCCAACCCAAAATCCAAGAAAGTCATTCCAAACCCAAAAGAAGACAAGAAAAACCACCCTCACAAAGTAAGCCATGTGGACATCCGAGCGCGCCACGTTGGAGGAACACATCTATCATCGCTGCCTACTTCGACCAGATTGAGGCCAGCTGGTATGCATTTAGGGGGTGATTTTGGCCCACACGTCCCGCGTTTGCTGACACACTTGGTCTCGAATGGTTGGTATTTCATGGCCTGCTGCTGCCAAGGTGCTGAATCACAAATGGACACGTGATCACTCACGGGAGTAATAAACGTTCCAGTGAGCTGGTCTAATTTGGGGGTGGAACATACAGTTCTTCGGAAGTGATGAATAGCGTGGCGATAGCAATTGGACCAAATGGAATTTTTCTTTCACGAGGAATTCACTTGAAACTTAGAGTGTCTTTATTACAGCTCGAGAGATTCCCCATTTCGTATTTTTTTTTATGTTCAATGAATGATGGACAACTGTGAACTGTGAACAGGGCCTAATCCTACACTTGAGCTCGATTGAAAGGATCCACGAGCGGCTCATAAAAAAAAAACATTTTTCTTATGATTTTGTATTGGAAAAGTAACTTTTTCAGTTATGACTATTTTTGAGAATCGTACCTCTGTGCTCTCTTGTTCTAAGCTTGCTGGTTTTCCTATCTAGTTAGCATAAGTTCGGGAGGACCCCGTGGCGCGGTGGTTGGCGGCTTCGGCTGCCGATCCCTCATGTGTGCTAAGGGACCCGGGTTCGATTCCCGCCCATCTCCTCTGGGTGTTCTGTGTTTGTCCCGTTAGTTAGTAAATTCAGTCTGAAAAGACGGTGTGATGTCTATTATTATTATAAGAGAGCACAGAAGCATCGGAATGTTAGCCGTTTTTGCGATACATGTCAACTACATAGTCGCCAATGGCCAAACAATATTGAAGCTCAGTACGAGTTCTTCGAAATAAAATTAAAAAAAATCATAATTTATATAATTTTATGATTTACCTAATCATTGACGTCCTGGTCAACAACCATTGAATACTAATGATTTTCATATCTGAACAATGTATGTATGGTACTATACTATGAACCTGTAGAAGATTTAGTAAGATTAAGATTTAGTAGAAAATTTAGTAAAAATATTGAGAGCGACCCAAAATGCAGGATGGCAGTCGTCACCTTAACGATTTAGTTTAACTTTTTTAAGGTAACGTTGAGTGGTTCTCAATATGCAGTTCCATATGAAAGTTAAAGAAAAAAAATAAAAGTGCTTCGATTTGGCTCAAAATTTTTCTGGGGGTTCCTTGGCCAAAATAATTAGACCCGTATTTTTTTGTTTGGCCATTAGGGTGGCCTACGCCGTGTTAGGGTGGTCCGAAAAATGGCAATTTTCGTCGATTTTCACAAAAACCACTTTTTTCAAAAAATCATAACTTCGCTCCATTTCAACCGATTTTAGCTGTCTTGGGTGCAAAAGAAAGATGATAAGTTTGACTTTCAAGAAAAAATAATGTGGAGTTTCAGAAATCTAGCCTAACATTTGAAAAAGTCTTATGAAAACATCAAATGCCGTTTTGACGGTGTCTGGACCAAAGAGCCTATGTCTGGAAATATTTTTAACGGATTCCTCGGACAATTTTACATTAAATATCAAAAATTGGGCGAGGTTCATTAACAGGATTCAGAGATATGATTTTTTGAAAATAAAATCCGGGTTTTTCGACGCGCCGCGCGCAAAAACGGAAAATTGACGAAATCGGCAAAAAATCATCTTTTTTCACTAAAACTGCGATAACTCGAAAATTTCAGCGATGACCTATACATGTTAGGGTACCAAAATTTTCGTAATTAAAATACGCAACTTTTGGTACCCTAACATGTATAGGTCATCGCTAAAATTTTCGAGTTATCGCAGTTTTAGTGAAAAAAGTTGATTTTTTGCCGATTTCGTCAATATTTATCCCGTTTTCGCGCGCGGCGCATCGAAAATCCCGGATTTTATTTTCAAAAAATCATATCTCTGAATCCTGTTGATGAACCTCGCCCAATTATTGATATATATTGTAAAATTGTCCGAGAAATCCGTTACAAATATTTACAGATATAGGCTCTTTGGTCCAGACACCGTCAAAACGGCATTTGATGTCTTCATAAGACTTTTTCAAATGTTAGGCTAGATTTCTGAAACTCCACATTATTTTTTCTTGAAAGTCAAACTTATCATCTTTCTTTTGCACCCAAGACAGCTAAAATCGGTTGAAATGGAGCGAAGTTATGATTTTTTGAAAAAAGTGGTTTTTGTGAAAATCGACGAAAATTGCCATTTTTCGGACCACCCTAACACGGCGTAGGCCACCCTAATGGCCAAACAAAAAAATACGGGTCTAATTATTTTGGCCAAGGAACCCCCAGAAAAATTTTGAGCCAAATCGAAGCACTTTTATTTTTTTTTCTTTAACTTTCATATGGAACTGCTGTATATATAAAAAAAACTAACTTAATCCACCTACGTGGTTGGTGCCTTCCTCACTTTTTACCAACATTTGGTGATATGATGGGTTTGGACACAAATTCCATCTATTTCTCAATAAAAAAAATACACAAATGTCACTTAAGCGGTCGTAACTTGAGACTGAACGTTGCCAGAGCTTCAATGTTTTGGACTCATGGGAAAGACTCATTACCTAACAAACGATGAATCGGATGATGAATCCGGACATAATTTACATGCATTTAAGTGAGATCCGGCATAAAAAAGTACAAAGATATCACTTAAGTGGTCATATCACGAGACAGGGTTGCCAGAACTTCAATATTTTGGACTCATTTGAAAGGTCTTTTGATTACCTAACCAACGATGGGTCGGATGATGGATCCGGACATAGTTTACATACATTTTAGTGACATCCGGCTTCTTAAAAGTACAAAAATATCACTTAAGTGGTCATAACTTCAAACAGGGTTGCCAGATCTTCAATGATTTGGACTCATTGGAAAGGTCTTTCGATTACCTAACCAACGATGGGTCGGATGATGGATCAGAACATAGTTTACATGCACACAGTAAAAAAAATCATGGTAAAATTTCATCTAAAAAGGAGTACATCTTTTATGTCAGAAAAAAGCTTTAATTTTACCTCTAATAATGTGTAAATTTACATCTGGTAGACGCTAGGAAAAAATATATGTAATCCCAAAAAAATATCAAACCGGCGATAGTTATATCCAGCTTACTAAGTCCGCGCCCCAACTCGCACGGCCATCTCGCCGCTGTGAAAACTGGACGATCAAAGCCAATGTAGCTCTATGTGCTCCGTACATTGTATACTGTATTTACTGCATATACGGTACATAGAGCTACATTGGCTTTGATCGTCCAGTTTTCACAGCGGCGAGTTGGCCGTGCGGGTTGGGGCGCGGACTTAGTAAGCTAGATATAACTATCGCCGGTTTGATATTTTTTTAGGATTACAGATATTTTTTCCTAGCGTCTGCCAGATGTAAATTTACACATTATTAGAGGTAAAATTAAAGCTTTTTTCTGACATAAAAGATGTACTCCGTTTTAGATGAAATTTTACCATGATTTTTTTTACTATGCATTTAAGTGAGATCCGGCTTCAAAAAAGTACATAAATATTACTTAAGTGGTCATAACTTCAGACAGGGTTGCCAGATCTGCAATGTTTTGGACTCATTGGAAAGGTCTTTTGATTACCTAACCAACGATGGGTCGGATGATGAATCCGGACATAATTTACATGCATTTAAGTGAGATCCGGCATAAAAAAAATACAAAGATATCACTTAAGTGGTAATATCTCGAGACAGGGTTGCCAGAACTTCAATATTTTGGACTCATTGGAAAGGTCTTTTCATTACCTAACCAACGATGGGTCGGATGATGGATCCAGACATAGTTTACATACATTTTAGTGACATCCGGCTTCATAAAAGTACATAAATATCACTTAAGTGGTCATAACTTCAGACAGGGTTGCCAGATCTGCAATGTTTTGGACTCATTGGAAAGGTCTTTTGATTACCTAACCAACGATGGGTTGGATGATGGATCCGAACATAGTTTACATACATTTAAGTGAGATCCGGCTTCAAAAAAGTACATAAATATCACTTAAGTGGTCATAACTTCAGACAGGGTTGCCAGATCTGCAATGTTTTGGACTCATTGGAAAGGTCTTTTGATTACCTAACCAACGATGGGTCGGATGATGAATCCGGACATAGTTTTCATATAGATAAGTGAGATCCGGCATCAAAATTCCAGCACCCGATTCGCAACTCTGACACTTTTTTACACATAACTTTTGAACTACTTATCAGATCTTCAAACAATTCAATAGTGCAGTATGGGGCACCAACACGGATCGAATGCAACTTGTTTGACTCAAATCGGATCAGCCAGTTCCGAGAAAACTTGGCAAGAATTTTGAGCACCAAGGAGAATACGCACACACATACACACACACACACACAGACATTTGTTCAGTTTTCGATTCTGAGTCGATAGGTATACATGAATATAAGTCTATGAGCTGTTTTTCAAATGTTCATTTTTCGAGCAGGATTATAGCCTTACCTCAGTGAGGAAGGCAAAAAACAAACATAAACCAAGTGGACTCTTCTTTTTAAATTTTAGACCTTTGAGGTTGTGATATCCTCAAGTTTAAAGTAAAACACATTTATTGCGGTTTACAATGCACCGCTTTATTCCACCATCTTCGTACACAGACTGACCCACTCGACCGCTCACACGCTTAACCGTGTTTACCTAAACTCAAAACTAATTTAGCCATTACACGGCTAATCTAGAATGCCACATCCTCCCCTTCGATAAATTATGAATGAAAGATAACTTAAAAACTATCACTTGTATTTTAACTCTTAAATCTAAGTCCTCGCTGAATTGTATCGTAGAAGTGATGTACACAGCGTTCGGTCCCTCCGGTATCATTAGTCTTTTGAATTTCAAACGGGTGTTCTTTCTGTTCTTCCCTCTTCCTCTGCTACCGCTGAAAAAAAAAAAAGAAAACAAACGAGAAAAAAAAAACAGAGAAAAGCCACCCACAAACAAATACATAATATTAACCGAACCGTGGTTATACCATAAAGTACAAAACATATTTCATAATTTTCCTGCAATATTTGCATCTTGTTAATAACTGCAAATCGCTTGTCCTAGTTTGCATGTTTTTCCCTCATTCCTTTTGTTTACTTTGATCAACCTTACCCACAAACAGTTTATTTTATATTTCTTCAAATTATACATTTACCATAGAGTTAAATGAACATAGCATTTTAATAACTTTTTCTAGTGCTATCTTTAACATCCCTTACAAAAATAACTATCCTATGTATAATCCTAATCATTATCTGAAGTCGGTAGGTAGCGCATTATCACGACCTAAACCTTATCACGGCACCTTTGGGAATGCGACTTATAGTATGTTAAAAATTGAATTGAATCCGCGTTGCAAATGCCAGCACCCATACTCTTCAAAGGGTGTTTTCCTTGTGGGAAACTAGTAAATCAGTTACATTTTAAACTAACAAAGAACTATCGTTTTTATTTTCAAATTGACATATTCATCCAGGTACAAGTGAAATGATTTCCAAATTCCTACATTATAGAAATTCCAACTTAAAAAAAAAACGAGGTTGTTCGCTCAACAGCATTAACTTGGCGTTCTTTATTCCGAGATTCCTACTCGAAACCAGATGTCCGAAGGTTTGATTGTTGAGGCACTTGCAATCTTCTTTTTACCCCTATTCTCCCATCCACCCCGGGATTCGAACTAACGACCTTTGGATTGTTAGTCCAACTGCTTAACAGCGACTCTTCCGAGACAGGACAAATTGCTATTTATCTTCCACTAGCTCCTGCTTCTACCCGACCAATAATAAAAACTCTTCTTTATCGTTATTATTAATTCACAAATAGAGCCAAACTCAGGTACCACGTCTCGCCTTTTTCCGAAAATGTTGAAAGCAACGTGTAACCGTCTCCCTATCATGTGAGCCATTTATTTGCCTTACGTTTCAATGGTACTGTCAATAGGGTCCTAAAGCCCAATGAAAATGTTTATGTCCAACGGTAAAAAGACACGCTTAAAACCATTTATAAACACATTTTCTTTTTTTACTTTACTACTTTAGCAGGACATTTTTTTTTTCGATAGATCAACTATTTAACTATTTTATCTAAAATTTAACCTCACTTTTTTTCGTGTACGTTCAGAATACAGAATACAATACGTATAGAATACATGCGCACGTAGATAACTCTATCAAAGCTTAATTTTAGGACCCAATTGTGATTACGTCACAATCCATTTGGAATACTTTTAAGATATATTCTGTTTTGTACAATCAATACTTCTCTGTAATATAAAACCATATTATCCTTCAAGTTTTTTTTTCACGAGAAACTTACTTCTGTTCCTCAAGTTATTGTTTTAATATATATATAACTTTTTTTCATTCAATTTGTTTTTTTTTTCGTACAGGTACCATAGGGTTATTTTATTTGTTTATCTTGATTTCAACCGAATCAGTGTCCTGATTTATTATTAACTTTAACTATAACGACTAACTTGAAGAATCACTTCAAGATTAAGATATTTGGACATAAGATTAACCAGCTTCATTTTTCCATAACACTTTCTACATCTGTTAACCTTTGGCTAAAATCATCTCAAATCTTTTGACTTCCGCTGGTCATGGACTTAACCCACCATCTTTTTTCCAAACACGTTAGTTTAAGTTGGTCATGGGCTAAACCCGGCTCAACTGTCAGCAACTCTTCTCTTTTTTTGTTTAGAAGGTCACGGGCTAAACCCGACTCTTTTTTCCAAACACACTTTAGTTGGTCTTGGGCTAAACCCGACTCAACACTTTTGGCTTTCACTGGCCATGGGCTAAACCCGCCATCTTTTTCCAAACACGTTAGTTTAAGTTGGTTATGGGCTAAACCCGGCTCAACTGTCAGCAACCCTCTCTTTTTTTTTTAGAAGGTCAAGGGCTAAACCCGACTCTTTTTTCCAAACACACTTTAGTTGGCCTTGGGCTAAACCCGACTCAACACTTTTGGCTTTCGCTGGCCATGGGCTAAACCCGCCATCTTTTTCCAAACACGTTAGTTTAAGTTGGTCATGGGCTGAACCCGGCTCAACTGTCAGCAACTCTTCTTTTTTTTTAAGAAGGTTATGGGCTGAATCCACTTTTTTCAACTCTTTGTTTGCTGGTCATGGGCCTAACCCGACTCATTGCATTTTTTTCGACCAAGACTTCCATTCTTAACTTTCAAAAACACTTTGGATATAGTTGGAAATTGGTCCAACTTGACTCAACTACCTGAAACTCATATAGGCAAAACTTAAACGAATGATCGTGTATACAATCTAACTGCATTAAAACTCGAAAAACATTGTTTTTAACGATATCTCTTGGCTTTTTTTTCATGCTTTGTCTGTGCTTTCTTGTGAAACTTCCTTAAATAATACAATCGAACTGTACCTTCAGCCCATTTAGTGTTCTTATAGTTCTTCCATCGAATCTAAACGAATCGGTAATTTATACATTACTTGACCAGAACAATTGGAATACTTTTATCTTTTATTCGAAGATAGAAAACATTATAAACTATTTTTAAATGAACCTGTAATCCAACAACTTGACGCAATTATTATTGTGAATCTTTCATATTTATTAGTTAACAATGTAAAAAGTAAAAAAATCTCTTTTTAGGTTCCTATTATTTGATTTTACTGAGTTTTCCTTGCATACTAACTTTCAATGAATCGTACCTCTCAGCTGCTTGCCGTTGCTGTTAAAAACAACATAAGCCATTATCTTTTTCCATTTCTGAGATTGAATAAATAAAAGTCGAAGCAAATCTATTTCTTATTTCTAAATATTGTTCTATATATTTCTTCCAAAACACGTCAGCACAAATCACAACATATTTTTTTTATAACAGTCACACTCGCTCCATTTCTCATTTTCAAAATGTATAGAAATTGATCAGTGTCTAAACTTTAACTTTTAATACTGCTTCGTCACCAATATGCTTAATTGACTTCTGCCAAGAATGCTAATTATTCTGATATCATGAATTTATTATTTGATTTTCTATTGTATCATTTACCATCAAAATTGGCATCAAAAGTTCATAAATATCAACGTCCTATAATCCTTGACTCAGTTTTTCCTTGATCTGAAATGCACACTAAACAGGTTTCCGTATCCAATACAACAATAAATTACATATTACGTTTAACATGCCATTCTTTGGAATTGTTCATCTTGACCGGTAAATAATGTTTAAAATACAAAACAATTATGTTATCATTATTGCTCATAATATAGTGGATTTAGCTTTTTTTTGCATTTTCTCACGGTCCTTGGAATCGGTAGTGGACAGGCCTAGGGATTCCCATTTGGTCTGAAAACGTTCAATTCACAGATAAATTATGGATTAAAATTTTGGTATTAAACCACTTCTCCAACATCAGTAATAATTGTTCGATTGTTCTTGCAATTTTTAATTCAGCTGAAAATATATATATATTTTTAATATTGTTTTATTTTTTTATTTTTTTATCAACATGAACACCCCCATAGGGTTGGCTCGATGCCGCCATCATGCGCCATCATGCACCCGCGTGCTTCGTTTATTTCCCAACACTGCTGCAGCTGGATGGTGACTCGAAGTGAGGAGGGAGATGTTTTGATTTTTTTTTTGCCCTTATCTGGCACACCGCCTATTTCGACAGCCATTACCAAAGACCGAGTCCAGTAAGGAACTGACCGTACAATACTAAACCACAATAAAACAACTCCCAGCTCAATTACATAAAACCTCTTTCCACTCCTTAGCTTTAATCACTCTACTCACAGTTGTTTATTTTACTCGTTCACCTCCTCAAGCGCAGACTCCTAAAGCTTCCTTCACTACAACCAGACACAGTTCGACACGGCTTTTACCGGTTATAAATGCCTTCCTCCTCCGCAACCACTCATTATTATCGAGAAATTAAAAAAGAGAGATGTGAGCCGGTAACATGGAGTGAAATTTTCGCATCTATCATGGTAAACTTCACAGCACCTTGACAGAAAGTTTAACTCCATGTTGCACTTTTAATTTCTCGATTCACCGAATGGAATTCGACCGACGATGCCTCGTCAACGTCGGGCTCTTGTCGGACTCTACTCGCGCACTGGGTTAACCCAAAAGCTCATCCAACCAAACAAAAACAAAACAAACTCCACGCGTGCAAAATCTACAAATTTATTCCTTTTTCACAAAAACACAATATCACACTACTTTTCTCACAACTTTTCTCCACAAAATAAGGGAAAATCATCATGGCAGGATCGCCAATGTGATATCCTCAAGTTTAAAGTAAAACACATTTATTGCGGTTTACAATGCACCGCTTTATTCCACCATCTTCGTACACAGACTGACCCACTCGACCGCTCACACGCTTAACCGTGTTTACCTAAACTCAAAACTAATTTAGCCATTACACGGCTAATCTAGAATGCCACAGAGGTGATTGGTGCCTTCCTCGCATTCATACACAGCCTCAAGAAAGTGTATAAATAACACTTATTTTTATCAAAATATCTAAGATCCGGCCTAAAAAATGTGTTTTAAAAACACTAAAGTACTTATAACTTTTGATAGGGTTGACAGATCTTCAATCTTTTGGGCTCGTTGGAAAGGTATTTTGATTACCAACGATGGCTTGCATGATAGATCCGGACAACTTTGTCATCCAAATTTTTTAGATCCGGCCTAAAAAAGTGTATAAAAAACACAAGTGACCATAACTTTTGATAGGGTGGTCAGATCTTCAATATTTTAGACGCGTTGGAAAGGAATTTCAAATACCTTTCTAAAAATATATAACACGACAGGGTTCCTTACAAAAACCACCCTTTTTACAATATTTCGAAGTTGAGCTAAAATCATTTTTATAGCATAACTTTTGAAGTACTTTTCTAAACTTCATAATATTAACTAGGGTCTTGTGGGACCCCAAGACGGCTCGAATGAGACCAAAAGGGTCCAAATCGGTTAAGTCAGTCTGGAGATAATCGTGTGCATATTTTTCGGTGCACGGACTCACATCCAGACACACGCACAGACATTTGTTCAGAATTTGATTCTGATTCGATAGGTATATGTGAAAGTGGGTCTACGAGGTCGAATAAAGAAGTTCATTTTTCGAGTGATTTTATAGCCATTCCTCATTGAGGTGAGGAAGGAAACCCGTTATTTTATCCACACAAAGGTGATTGAAGCATTAACATTAATATAGTCATATTTTTCATTTGATAGGATTTGTTTATTTGTTTATTTGAATCATCCGACAACTGTGTGGATTTAATGATAAAACTTAACTTAACTAAAAGGGTTGTTAGATCTTCAATCTTTTGGGGGCGTTGGAAGCGTCTTTTGACTTCTGTTGAAATCATTTTTTAGCATAACTTTCAAAGTAATTTACAAAACTTTATAATATTAACTATGGTCTTGTGGGACCCCAAGACAGATCGAATGAGACCAGAACGGTCCAAATCGGTTCAGCCAGAATTAAGAAGTTCATATTTCGAGTGATTTTATAGCCTTTCCTCAGTCAGGTGAGGAAGGCAAACACTATTTTATATGAAGCGTGAACAAATGAAATCGAAAATGTTTTTCGTTGTATAATTGTGGGATGTTAGGCTCAAATACTACCTCTTAAAATGATCTTGGAATAAGCAAACAAAGATGGCAGCCACAATGGCGGTATTGAACTATTGAGAACTTTCGTTTGGTATTGTGACAGGTACACAATTACTCGAATTTAACTTATTGGGGTCGCTAAACTCGATCTTCTTGTTCAAAACAAAACAAATCAAAAATAAAACCATTGATTCGATTAGTCAAAGTACTTTTGAAAATCTTCAAATAATCAAACTCCGAATAATCGAATCTTCGGATTATCTAGTCTGGACTGTACCGTACTTGAAATAAACATATAACCCATAATGATGAGAAAATAATAATAATAATGTAAGAAAATTATTATTACTGATGCAACGGTTTTGTAGACCTGCAGAAGATTTTTAAATTATTGTCAACAACCATCTAAAATCAAGTGTGTCGTTACAAAGAGCCCTCCTTCTTCTATAATCACGCACTCAATTTTCCTGAAATTCCACCCAGAAATGAACGAGCCCAAATTATTTCATTTCTTCTGGGGAAAAAGCCTCTTTCTTAAGATGTGGTTTCGGGCACTTGTTTCGGGCGCTTGTCTAAAACTGATTGTATAGCTTCATTATCATTAGGCGAGGCGGCAGTAACTTGTTCTCGAAAATGGTTATGTTGGAAAACGACTCCCAAATTCCAATTACCGTACCGATCCTAATGTATATAAAATTGAATGGAGCCCATTGTTGGTGGTTAATTTTTGAAATAGGGTAGGAGAATGGGGGGGCTCAAACACAAAAGGTAATGTGCCACCCTCGCTGACATCCTGGCAGTAGCTCCATTCAATCATCTCAGATTTTATTATGAACGTTATACACGCACTCGCACACACATTTCCAAGGATTTTAAGTGGGATGAAGCAAACAGCCCCCCCCCCCCACCTTTCGATACATGAAATCAGACCATCACGCGGTGAAGTGCCTCACCAGAAGCACCATTCGGTTCTCGATTTCTTCGATGAGAGGAAAATTTTGCAAAAATTTAAACGATCCTTTGCACCGATGCTAAGCATGTAGAAAATTGGCTTTTCCGAAGCGTTTTCCCAAATTGAGATTGACTCGTGGGGATGCTGCCACCACCACCCCTCGGGCGGGGAAGCAAAATGCGCCCACTCACATACTCGCCTCGCAGGTATGAGTTCTTGCGTTGGGTTTCGGTTTTATCTTGATTGTGTGTATGTTTGAGAAAAGAAGCTCATCGTTAATAAGACGCTATTATTGAAATTAAATTTCATGCACGAGGAAGAAAAATCTGATGCCTGCGGCGTAGATTGGAACGCGCCAAGGTTGATTGTTTCACCTTGGCACACCCACGCACACACTCACTTTTGGCGGTTTTGATGTGGGTGGCAATTTGGAGAATGGCGCATCTGCGAGGAGTGTGGAAAAATTAGGATTGGTTAGGATTATGTACTTATCGCTTTCAATTTAGTAAATTGTTACAAACAAGTTCATGTTTATTAAGGAATAATATTATGAATTGATAATACAATAAAGATAAACTTATTTGATGAAAAATAAAAATATAGATATCAGAATATGAAAAAATAGAATTCAACAATTTAATTTCATCGAGTTTAGGAAAACTTTCTCAAAGAAAAGTTAAAAAGTGAAAAAATATTAAATCAAATTGATTAAAATTCCATTCAGACTTCAGGTCAAGTGTGGACCCACTAAAACATAACCATACGAGCTCAAATTCAATTCTAGCTTTTGGGACAATAGTACTTAAAAATTTCGGTTGATGCGCTCGAAATTTTTTACACGTTTGTATTTATCATATATATGTAAACCACACAATGAAATATACATAGAAAATATGCAATATCTCATCGAATTTTTTTCAAAATCTTCTAAGTTGGTCTCATTTCCATATATTGTCACAGAATTCCTCAGTTGTGTAATTATTTGATGGAGTTATTACACTAAACCCAGCATAACCATTGATCCCATCTTATCATCATTCATTTGACCCAGCCTCAGCAATCCGTCATTACCGTTCAAAGATCACCCTGACACATGATCCATCAGCCATATTTGTGCAATGTGACCACTTTTATGGATATCGAAGACCTTTTTACAACCAAAGGGAGGGTGGAGCAAATGTAAAAGGCCGCAGCCCTCTGCTGATGAGGTCATAAAACCCAAACACTGTCAATAGCAGTGAACCGGAGAAAAATGGCACAGATAACATTACAAACTACCACCCCGTACGACCGACGACGAGTTCGAGGCAACGACATTCTGGACTAAACTGTTCCATTAGGCAGTAGAAGAGGGAAGGCAAGGGAAAACCAATGATACGAGGCAAACTCGGAGGCTTGGGTTGTCGTTCTACAGTCCCGTTAAGATCGTGATAACGAGGATGTCTTTTGAAAATTAGAAATTCCACATAGAAATTACAACATGTAATAAAAACCCCACACAACAGTCACAGCAGCGGCGGAGGCATCCACAATAGTAGCACCAGCCAGCCAGCAAACAACAGTCAACGATACAGCCAGAAGCGATAAGGAACAAGAGAACAAGTTGAACAATAACAACAGAGACCATCTCGCTCTTGCCCGAAGTTCCAACGCCGCCACAGCTTCCGATAAGTGGGATGAGAAGGCGGGGGTTGAAGCGAGTATAGATATTTAGGGGTCATCCGTAGACACACTCACGCCGACTTGATTTGGAGGATCGAGACCATGTAAACAGTGCGAGCTCTCAAATGACGTCACGCCGTAAAACCTAATTCGACGGTTCAAAATAAAATCAGTCTAAAATCACTTGTTATTCAAAAAAGAGCTTTTTTGCACTACAGTAAGGGCAAATGGTGTGCCCCTAAGCTGACAAAAAATATTTGGTTACCCTTTCCTCCCACTAAATGTCACGTGGTTTCTGGATGCTCCCTCTAGGCTTCCGTCAGCTGGGATCAGAAGCTCAGCACCACCAGCACCAACTAAACAGCATGCGATGGTAATGGCATCATCGTCGTCTTGTATAAATAAGCACCCCCTCCAACCACTCCCCCTTCACTCCCCGATACCCGGCGCTGAAAATTACCAGGAATTTTCGACCGACGATAATACGATAGCGAGAAGAATGTGGCTGAATACAAATTAATCGACCGCATGCTTCGTGGCAAACCGGAGGCTGTACTGTCATATACCAAGAAACGAAGGGCGCAGATGAGGAGTTACGGGGAAAACGGCTCTTAAGAGCACGAGCCACTCACCACCCCCAACAGCATCCGGCGAGAGAACAGCAAAGCAAACGAACGAATGAAGAAGTGAAAGGAAATGAATGCACGAGAAAAGAGAAGTGATGATGATACACCGCAAACGTGTTGCACGAAATGATGAGATGGCAAGAGAATGAGAACATGTGCGCATGACGAGAGATGAGTTACCGGAGAGAGCGATCTCATCTCAACCGAATGAGTGCCCTCGAGAGAGCGAGAGCGATTGAGCGATTTTTATTGAATAACATTCGAATAGAAACATAACGATGTGCTCGCTCTGCTGGAATGCTGGAGAGATGAGGAGGCTGCCAGCTGATGACAACAATGGTGCCGTGAGATTCGAGTGAATGGAAACGGGACCAACAACAAGCAGGACGACGATGACAGCCAATGTGCAAGAATTGGACGTAAAAATTGAGAAAAGTGGAAAGAGAGTGGCGGTAATTGGCTGACGAAACCCATAATGTGATTTACATTCTGACGCTTCATTCAATTAAAAATACAAATCGGATCAGAAAATAGCTAAGGCCGATAACATTTTGATTAACTTCAACCAACCTGATGGACTGATATCTATATAACAATTGTTTTTAGCATTTTTAAAACTAAAAATCAAATCAAATTATTCGCTCTACAGCATTGCCTTGGCGTTCTCGATTGCGAGATTCCTACTCGAAACTAGGTGTTCGAAGGCTTGATTGTTGAGGCAATTGCAAACCTCTTTTTACACCTTAGCTTCCATCTACCCCGGGATTCGAACTGACGACCTTTGGATTATGAGTCCAACTGCCTACCAGCAACTCCACCGAGGCAGGACCCAGGGAGACGACTCCTACACCTGGACTGAGCTAACGACCTAACCTTTTTAGGTTAGTCCGGGGCCAACATTTAATTCCCGTCCGTCGGAAGGCGTGATCAGGCAAATCTCGTCTCGAAAAATGCCACCGGGACCGTCTGGGATCAAACCCAGGCCGACTGGGTGAGAGGCAACCACGCTTACCCCTACACCACGGTCCCGGTCCATTTTTAAAACTATGGGAACTAATTTTCCGATCTTTTCTGAAACAATAATTTGATTTTTTTAAATCAAGACTAACATTTCAAAAGGGCGCAATATTGAATATTTGGACCTTTCGAAATGTTAGTCTTGATAAAAAAAAATCCAATCTTCCAATCCAAGGTACAATCTTCAATGTCTCTCGGACAATTTGAAAGCAAATTTTCTGAACTTTAAAAAATAATATTTTCAGAAATGGCCACTCATGGTTACTATTTTATAAAATCATAAAACTGCACATATTTCGCTGAAATCCAACCTACGGTGGCTATATCTTGAAAACAAGGCCCTATATCAAAAAATCTGTAAAGTACTTTTCTATTGCAAATTCAATTTTACATTAAAAAATTTGGTCGAAAATAAAATTATGTGTGAAATTTATTTTTTTCCAAAAGTCACTATTTTTTCTTAAATACTATGGCCTCAAAGTTGCGGGCTTTGGTCCCAAAACATAATCTCGAAAACAAAAATATACGTATTTTGGGAAATTGAGTTATTGTAAAAAAAAAATATTATAAAATCGGCATTTTTCCGTGTACCTATTTCACAGTCACGACGTTTTAGCAAGATTCTAGCAGAGTTCTTACAGAGCTATATATTCTTACAGCATTCTTGCAGAAATGTTCCACCGTTCTAGCAGGATTCTAACAGAACCAGCTCGTGACTGGGTTTTTATGGATATTCCTCAACAATACCTATAACTTTGTCGAAGACAACAAATCTAGAGTTTTTTTTTGAAAAGGTACTATAAGCTATTTTGTTTCATACGTCTATGGTACTTATTAAAAAAAACCTGGAAATGATTAGAAAATTCATTCAAAAGTTACATATTTTCGAAAATTTACGTACCATTTTTGTATGGACAGCTGCCCAAATTGTATGGAGAATTGTATGGGTGAACCAATGACAGAAAATAGCTTCTTTGGTCATAGGGATGGCCCCCACAATGTTTGAACCAAATAAAAAAAAATAAAATAATAAAAATGTAGAGAATTGCTTTGATGGCCTCTAACATTTAAAAGTAATATGTTTAAAATTTCACGTTTGATCGAATATTTCAACTCAATTCAATTATTTGTTTTAACTGTTGTACTAATCACAATTCGATTTGCTTACCTAATGACATAATGCAGAGTTTTGGATATCCTTACAACCATACATTTATTCTAAACAATTCTTACATAAAATAAGTTTTGCATAGTTCAGTCGATTTAGCAATAGCAGAAAATGGAAGTGTTTGTACGGAAATTCGGTTAATTATAGATTTTGTTATAACATTGTCAATGATAACACTTGAACTCCCATTCCAGAAAAAGTAATTGGAATTCACGACTATTGAACAATACAAATTAAGTCAAAATTATGCTTATGTAGATTTTCTAAAAAAAATGGTTTTTTAAACTTGAACTAGGTATTTGAACTATTTATGAATTTATCCCTCTCAATAGTTAATTTTATCTCTGTCCTTGATTCAACCAGATAAATTTGAATCTGAAATGCCAAAAACCGCACGCAACTTACAAATCAAATTACGGTTTCTTTTCACAAAATTTATTCGCTTGTTCTAGCACATCACGTAGCACAAAAAAGGATACCTGTTCTGTGGAACCCGTGAAGAAGTCTTCAATTACGCACACCACCACTGTGGATAGAGAGAGACAGAGACAATGAGACATGATACCTGGCTGAAGTTAGTTTTTCGCCACCGCCACCACCCCTCCCACGTGCGCACGTTTACTCCAGTATGTGACGTGGGACTTAATTATTCATGTTTAATTCAATCTGGGAACCAAGTTTCTTTTCAACAACTCTCGCGACTCAACTCGGATTCTGTTTCAGTTCCGGTGGAGTGCGATAGCTTTTTTGGTTTTCGTTTGTCTTTTTTCCAGTGTGAGTCTTGTTGTAGAACTTCATTCAGCAATCACAACTTGGTGTAAAGTCTAGACTTTAGGTGAAAACTGGGAACATTTTTGGGGAAGACGATTCGCCACAGACATTTCATTATTTACCCACCTTGTTACCAAATGAATGAAAGAGCACACATAAAGCAAATGTACTTTTTTCATTTGTATGTGTAGAGAGGACACGGAAAAGTCCCGACAAAGAGGGATGCATTTGGGGAATGGAGACAACGGTTTTCATTTCCATCCCTAAACACACTCAAACTTAGGGCTGGAAGCAGGAATTGTGGTGTAAAGGTACGCCAACCGTCAGCAGCACAGTTTTTCTTCCGGAACACGGGAAATATGCCACGTACAATCAAGTTAATATTGCATTACGTCGACCGTAGAGTTTGGTTCGTGACTTCGTGCGGAGTACGAGAATACGAGCTGCAGCAGCGAGAGAGATCTCAAAATGGACCATTGTCATCCCAAGTTGAAGAACCGCAGCAACCAAACCTCTAGGTTAGACCGGGGCCAATATTTACTTCCTCGTCCGACCGAAGGCGTGATCAGACAAATCTCGTCTCGAAAAATGCCACCGGAACCTTTTGGGATTGAACCCAGGCCGACTGGGTGAGAGGCAACCACGCTTACCACTACACCATGGGTCTTGGCGAGCGAGTTTTCTAGGTGCATTTACAAAGCGAATTCAGTGGCTATTTCTTAACCTAATGTTAAAATGTTAAGGTTAATGTTAGCATTCCATAGGTCGCCTTCCCTAAGGTATCGTGATAAGGTCCAGCCTGTGATGATACACTACCTTCCCCTTTACTAAGCAATCGAATCCAGAAGGGAAAAGATCGCCAGTTGTGTTGATCCGAGTGGTGAACCCCGATATACCGCTAGCTCGATAATTTCAAATTAAGGGGTTTATGAAAAATGCAATCGGATTTTTGTTTTAAAACTACTTTTGAAAGCTTCAATGATTATTCATTCATCGAATCATCAATGATCATAGAAAACCCCATTTTAGAAGGCATACAGAAGACTACACTTAACAACTTATTCAGTTTTATCTTTATGTTTATTTGATGCTATTTATGAACAATAATTTACCGAACAACAAAAATAAAAATTTCTAAATATAAACGTGAAAATATTTGTCAAGAGCGCGATGTTATGGGGCTTTTTTGTTTAAAAAAATATATAAAAAAGGTTTTTATCTACAAAAGAAAAATCTGCTCGATGGACCACCCATGTTTAATAGATTCTTTTAGCAGAGATTCAACCCGAATTTACGTAATTTTTTAATAACACTATGGCTACTGCACATCGTACATGTCTGTCCATGAAGGATTTTGTATGCCTTCCGGTTCGATACTCGTTTTAATTAAAATCGTGTTCCTTCGAAAACCACCGCCACCACCGACCGACAACGGAACGTCTTCTGCAGTAGCTTGCAATAACGTCGGTGTGGGTGAGTTCCGGAACCTGCTATGGTCAGGGCAGGTGACAGTACCGTATTATAGGTGTTGGTCTGCTTCATTTCGCAGCGTCACCATATTCGGGCTTATGTACGTTATAATAATGATAATAATAATAATGTTAGTGGTTTCATTATCCGCACACACACACATCCAAGGATAAAGAGGAACAACCGCATTGTCAGCGAGTGGGAGGGGGTATTGTTGGCCAAGGGGGAACCCCTCCTGTCATATCTCTGACCGGTGCCATTGGTTTTTCGAACGTGTTATGTAACGGCACGTTCGGTCGGTTATCAGTGAGAGTGTTAAAGCATATTGAACCTTTTTCGGTGGAGTGACCACATCTTGCAAAGTTTTGCCGTTAAATCGAAGTGTTGGCATTCTTAGCTTGGAAGATGAGCTCGTTGAGTGTGAATCTATATCAAAGTTTCCCTTCTATAAAAAAATGAATTAAGAAGTGAAACATCTGATAATTTGTATTTTTTTTTTTGCTTATAGCTTTCTATTTATAAACGGGTTAGATGTTTAGAAAAATTATGGCTTGTTTGACTTGACAAAAACAGAATGAGGAGGATTTTAGCAACAAACCACAAGTTTTAATATGCTGTCATTTCTTCAAATGTTTACAATACGGAAATGTATACTAACAAGAATCAAGAAAGAGTACCTCAATTAACCTCTCATCAACTAACATTTTTAATGGAACTTATCTTGACGGAAGCAGGGTATTCTCAATGTGCCAACGCCATAATTTTTAATTCGTTAAGAAACAACTTTATTTATCCACAAATAAACAACACTTTGCTTTGTGCCTTTCCCCTGGAGAAGTTGCTTTGCCCTTTCCCAGAAAGGTTTCACAAAATAGTGTTCACCATCAAGCGCCACCAGGAAGTGAAGCAAAACCTTCATCCTCCATTTTATCTCGTCAGTTCATTAGCCAACTGCATAAATTAAAATTTATGAGAAGCACTCTTTCTTTTTGTTCCGCCCTTTTCTCCACGACGAGAGAGAGCATGTTTATGACGCAAAACCTTTCTTTTTTTACCACCACGTGGTCCGACTCTTTGCGACTCAAACCGTGCGGAAAAACGTCTTACTTTTAATCGGTGCAAGTAAATCTCGCTTCACTGTCATAAATTATGGGCGGGCAAAAAATGCCCTGCTAAGGGTACATGGACCCCTGCTAATCAGTTAGGGTAAAAATGGAATGAAGGTGGTGAAATCCTTTTTTTATTGTGGTAAATTACCCTTTTTCGTTGTAGGTATAAATAATCCAAACTTCAATTAGAAAATTACATTCAGCCATACTACATCTTAAATATTTTTTTTTAACTTAAAAAAAAATAATAACTTCCCCGGTTACCACTGCGCTTCTTGACTTGTGGACATTTATGCTAAGTTTAACTGCTGGAACCGAGCTCAAAATGTACATTTCCGCTTCCTTTCTGGACCACGACTAACGGCGACGTGCCAGCCATCAAGTAAGCCTAAATGATTGTAATAAATCTTTTTAATCGTTACAAAGTAGCAGAAGCGGAAAATTAAAGTGCTTAAAAGAGCGCCCAGAGTGCACCACACAAAGTCCGGGAGATGCGCTGTAATTTTCCCTCCACTTTATGTTTCATGCACAATGCGCAAGGAAATATTTTTTCCGCGATTTTCCCAGGATCTTACGCGACTTTTTGAGTGCAGTTTCCAAAGTGATTCACCCACCGCCGAAACTACTTATAAACTGACCGTTTGGCGCAAAGTTTACAGAGACAATTGCGTTTTAATTTTTGTGCTCGCTTGCAATGAAATTATCGCCAAAAAACGCGCGAGCAAAGAAGGCAATAGTCGCAAGCTGGTGCTGGGCTATTAAAACTTACAACCATTTTTTTCCGTTGGTGGTGAAATGGAAAATGGTGGATTTGGACGAGGACGACCACGAGGACAATGGTAGAGCGTGTTGCCCTGGACATCGCCTGGAGAAAAGAATGTTTTCCATGGATTTAGGGAGGAGTAGTCAAAATTCGCTTCGCTTCGCTTCGCTTCGCTAGGAGACGATGATTTTAGCGGATTGCAGACTGGATTTTCGCCATGTGATGTGATGATTGTCTAAGCCCAAGTTGCCTACACAGCAAATAAAGTAGTAATCCAGCTGCGTGTAAAAGGCCTGGGTGTAAAATAAATTTGGCATTATTCTATGAGATTCTGTGTAATATTACACCCTGAAATATGTAGCCCATTAGTACAGGAAACCTACTTGACCGAAATGTGGAGCTCACATATACGTTTATCCTTTACACTTTTCATCGGTCTGATGGCCGAGCGGACTAAGGCGCCAGTCCTTACTGTAGGTGCTGGGTTTGAATCCCGTCGGTTGCAACTTTTTTTTGTGTTTACAAAAATTGTACATGCAGCGTGTAAAATTAAGTGTTTATTTTGACGAAGGTGATGTGCATGCTTTTGCATGCGATTTTACCATCGGATTTTTTGCTGTGTAGGAATCGATAATTGGAAATAGAACCAATTCCACCTGAACCAGATTCTCACCACCATGGTAGCCGTCCATTGCCGGCCGCTCCCATCTCCACCGCGCACTAGGGACAAGGAAAGGGATTTTGGAAGACGGGAAGTGTTGATGCTCCACTTTTTTCAGAGTATTAAGGGAAAATCTCCACGGTATCCTCAAGTAAGTTTCGCTTGGAGTTGGACGGTTTTTGGGAAGGTGAATGGTCTGAGGAGCCACCCTAGGCGAGTGGTAACGACCGTTTGCATTGTTGTTCGAATTCTTCGTGTGTTCTCATTTCTAATGGGAAAGCTTTCAATTCTTCTCATCTCTTATTGGATGAATTCTATCAGTCGCCCAGGCTATTTTTAGCGAGGTATTTTTAGATTCAATTTCAACTGCGCATGCAATCTTGCATGCAATCTTGTTTGAGTTCTGATGTTCAGCTTGCATTCAATTTGATTCTTTGTCCGATTCTTGGATTCAACTATACCAGTCTAATTCCTCCTCAAGCTACCAATGCTCCACGGTTAAGTGAAAAGCATTTTGCTTGCCAATCCTAAGGACAGGGGATCGAACCCCGCCGTGAGAGCTCCATGTTTTTTCATTTATTCCAAATTCAATGAGTCCTGAACTTTCTCGTTGGGAGCAGATGGGTATCAAACCCAGAACCATTCGCTTATAAAGCGAACATCGTAACCATTCAGCCACGACCGCTGCCTTTTTAGGGAGGAGTAGTCAAAATTGGTAAAAAACATGACTCCAACATATTCTATCAATCAATGTTTCAGAATATATATCTTTCATAAATAAACAAGTGTTTTTTTACCTTCCTCACTTGAGGTATGGCTATAATTCTGCTCGGAAAATGAACTTCTTTCAGAAACGTCGTTAACCACCCTTCATGTATTTCTATCGACTCAGAATCGAAAACTGAACAAATATCTGTGTGTATGTGTGTGACCAAAGTTTTTTCTCTGATTTGTCAGCACTGGCTTAACCGATTTTATTTTATTTTTTTAGTTTTGATAAGGCCGTTGCAAATATTTTTTGAAGTTTATGTCCTTCGACTCTGACCAAAGTCGAGGGGGAAGAGGGCAAAAAAATAAAAAAATGAAATTAAAAGCCTAGGTTTCAACATTTGGATGAAAAAAGTGTTTTAAAAGGCATTTCACACGCGTCTAGTTGCTTTCTAATCATTAGTTTTCAAAATATCGAGATATCGACGGAATTTTTTTTTCGCGAAAAAAAAACTTTTTGTGGGACTGTACATTAATATTTCATGAAAATTTAAAATGATTTCAAAGGAGTTCAAACATGCTAAATATGGTTATAAACGCAGGAAAGTGCGTTTTATCTGGTTTTCAGTTGATTAAAATTTAATTTTCATCAAAATTTTGAAGTTTTTCGAAAAAAAAAATTTGCCCCCTGATTATTCAGGCCGATTTTGAAGGGGGGGCGACATAAACTTTGAAAAATATTTGCAACGGCCTAAGTACTTAAAAAAATATGTATACACACAAAAAAATATTACGGTAATGACAAAAGTAACTTACTTTAGAATTAAAAAGTTGTTAAAATTTGCTACATTAAAAGTTTTTTTCTTGTTTTGAAAATGAAAACTTTTACTGCTACAGTTTTTGAAAATCTCATTGCTCACTGATTTAAAAGTTTTCACTTTTAATTCGACTGTAAAATTTCTTTCATTTTGTCGTGCTCGTGTAACCGTGTTCGCCTAAGTCCAAAATGTAAACAGACGTTTTGTTGATTCCGGTGAGTGGAGGTTCACAACGACTATCAAAACCGAACGCGGCCGCTGCCAGGACTTGGACGCGGAAACCTTCGAAAGAGGATGGTGCGGGCTCGGGTGCGGGTGCGGAACAAGGTTGGGAGATTAGGGGAAAGTTGGTTTTCAAAAGGATAAGGCCATGGCTGCAGCTTCCTGCAGGACCTGCAGCTGTTTCACGACCGAAATGGGTAAGAATGAAGCTTGGGTGTTTGGTGGTGTTTGAGATTATTTTGTTTGTTTTAGGACGCCGTTTATGTGGTTGCCGAAGATCGGAGGTCGGGATGTGGATTTGCACCGGTTGTATTCGGTGGTGGTGGCCCGGGGTGGGTAGACGAGATTGACGTTGAAGCAGATTTACATCCGATTTTTGAACAAGTACGAAAAAGTTAATTTTCACGGTGAGGAGAAGGATCCGACGGAAGAGGGAAACGACGAGCGGCATAATCGGAAGTGGTCAGCGCGGATGTTGCACTCGGTGCCGGCGGTTTACGACCATCAGCAGCATTATGTGCCAGAAGTGATGACGGGACAGTGTGGGATGTCCCGAGGGTCCGCAGTCCATTTCTCGTTGCGGGACGAGTATTACCTAAACATCCGGAAGAACAGTTTGCACTAGTTCTGGAAGGACCGTCTGTACGAAAGCCGCAGGTCCTGGAGCTGTCGTACTCAGATTACTTCCAGAGGTTGGAGCGAGATCCGACGAACCTGATCAAAAACATCTACCTGGAATACCGAAGAAGTTACAGGTGAGTATTGAGAATGTGTTCAGTGTCTAGCCAATTTCATTTACTTTAAAACTCTTTCAGCAACTCCCGCCCGCAAACGCTCATCTCGCAACGGCGCAGCTTCGGCCGGATGAACTTTGACGGCGAGTTGGCAATATCTGTATCATTCTCGAAGGAGGACGAAGTGATCGTGAACTATCCGTTCATGCGCTTCACTTCCTAGCCGGAAAACGTCGACTTCCCTTCCCGAATCAACAACCAATGGCCAACTCCTCCAAGCCTGTCCTGATGATGGCCGGCAACGAGACCACCCTGTTCTCTACATCGCTGTCGCGCTCCAAAATAAAGGCCGCGATGTTGCTCCCCAACGAAACATCCATCCGTAACCTGCTCAGCCTGGGGCCTTCGAACGTGACCGGTGGCGTACCGTAAGAATCGGTACAGCTTGGACGCGGAAGTTGGCCAACCATAAGCAGATCCGTTAAATACAAAAAAAAATCGAAAACATACTGTTTTAATATTAAAATATTGAAATAAAATCCATCACATGTTTCGAAAATCATCACTGTAATGTTAAATGTTATTTATTCTTGCCATAAAAAGTTTTTTCTTGTATCAAAAGTAAAAAACGTTTACCTATACAACGATTTTGTTCCAGAAATGCATGGTAGTATCAACAACTTTTTAACTTTTAAATTAAAAAGTTTGAACTTTCTACGAATATTCACCAACGCGAACTTTTAATCTAACGAACGATCTTTTTAAATTTAGAGTATTTTTTCTTTGTGTGTACACATTTGTTTTCACAAATATCCGAAACTCACTAAAAACTATGAAAACTATAACTACCATCCAACCCATTTTGGTTAGGTAATCGACAATCAGGACAACGAGGACAAAACATTGAAGATCTGGCAAGCCTGTACAATAACTTTAAATTAAATTTGTGCCAGCCTTTACCACTATGTGACAATTTCAACAAACTCTAACATAATTTGCAGATCGTTGTTATTAAATATGATTGTTACTAAACACTTACACTCCCTAATGGTTGCTTCGAGAAAAATCATCCATACAACTTTTGAACAGCAGTGGGTGGATACTATGATGGTTTTAGGCGATGCTTTTTTTGAATTATTATTTCTTATTTAGGTTTGAAACCAGTTTAATTTTGCGATAGTACCGTTAACTTGGGTGACTCCCCCACAATATTCCTCGCAGTGGTATTATGGCTCGACAAAAAAAAACTTGGGTGAACTACAGTTTATGGAGCATTTTAAATCTCTAATTTTGGAAGGTCTAATTGCAAGATAACACTTTCATCTTCACAAATATAAATGTCATATTGTTTGTAACAACAAAATGTACATCGTCAATATACCAACTTGATGTGTATTCTCAGAATCACGCATTACCGCTTCTGCTGTTGATTGTTGTAAAAGCATTCTCAGAAACAGGCAAAAAAAAACACAGCAAAGGGAAGTAAACGCTCGAAATCCTTTTTCACGAGCGACTAAATCCGAAAATGGTTTTAGCGTTTGATTTTTCGCTCTTTTATTCGCCGGCTATCTGAGAACCATAAAAGCTAGAGCTCTTCGATATAACCAACGGCACAACAGTAGGAGCAGTTTTTTTTCCGTTTTTTCACTGGTTCTACCCGTCGTCAAACAGTCGAATCCTTTAGTGTCCTGCCCACACACTTACACACATACACCGAACGGTAGTGCTTCTAGTCCAGAACGAGAAAAAAGCTTGAGGAAAAGGATTTTGGTGTGCCCTACTCTCAGCGCGAACTCTCGGCTGGTAGTACATCCACAGGAACCGGGAGTTTGGTCACACAAATTGAATGTGCAGCCAACATCCCTTGGACCAAACTTAAGCTATACATTTTATTGCGCGTTGATATTAGGTGGTTCAAGAATGTGTGTGCATTACAAACTTCTTCGGTAGGGATTCAGAAGGTAAAGGAACTGGATAAAATTGTTTTTTTTACACTCTCTCTTTTTCATCGGTTTTATTGTTTCAGAGTGATGAAGATTAATAGCTTTGAAATCAGCGGTCCTCAAACAATAATCATTGTTCAGTTTTCAATGCATTTTAAAATATTTTTGAACTGTTATAATATAAAAAAATGCCCATAAGTCTAAGAAAAAATCTAAATTACTTTAGAGTAGTTCATTGCCCATGGTCGCAAAAACAAGTAAGCTGAAAAAACAAATTTGTCCCAAATAAAAAATATGGGTTTGCTCCAGATTTATAGAACAAAGGACTGAATATTTTTGGTTTTTCTAACATTTTTTTCTAACGATTTCGAACCAAACTGCATCAATAACTCAAAAGTGATGAATTTGCATAAGGAACATTTATGCGAAAAGAAGCAGGGTCATTCGCTCGACAATCAAAAATAAGACAACGACAAACTTTTTTTCCTGAACATCAAAACATTTGTATTGTATGTTTTACACCGAATCTCCTTTAGGGTAGAGTAGTCATCAATGAGACACTTTTGGTTTTCAACTTTTAATGATTTTTGTATTTTTTTCATAAGCATTTTATAATGAGCTTTTCGTTGCATTTTCTTTCTATTAATTGACCAAAATAGGAGATCGATGCGACCTCTACAGCGCTCTACGCTCTTGGCAGGTACAATGATACAGGTGGAGAACAAATAGACACTCTACGAAAATCAATACGATTCTAGCTAAACATAAAGTTTTTGTGTTGTATCATTGCAGGTGACTTGTCTTGGACATTGAAAGGCAATTTTTCCAACTTGAAACTTCAATTGACAAAAGTTATACTAAAACAAGCCTTACCCGACAAACTTCGTTCTGCCTTTTTTTTTTGTTTGTTGACGTTTTTAACTTTTTCGCTCCTTCAGCCTCCTGTGATCTAAATTTGATTTTACCTAACTTTTCCCATACAATCTGCAGATTTTCCGAATTGGTTCCAGAGTGGCCAAAGTTGTAATTTTTTGGCGTAAGAACCTTCCTTGAACTTTTACGAACCCACCGCCACTATGAGCACCTCGATCCGACGTTCCGTGTTTAATTGATTCGCGTTCGAACAAAACCGTCGAATTTTTTTATATATATAGATATATATATATATATATATATATATATATATATATATATATATATATATATATATATATATATATATATATATAAATATATATATATATATATATATATATATATATATATATATATATATATATATATATATATATATATATATATATATATATATATATATATATATTAGGGTGCCCAGAAAAAATGACCCCCTGCTCCACAAGCGGAAAACAGATTTTTGGGTTATTTCAAGCATCTGTGTAAATTTTGAGCGAAATTGGATGAGATTAACCCATTGATACCCGAGCCTAAAGTTGGTGAAAAAAATGTTTTTCATACAAAAATGACTTTTTTAAATCACTAATAACTTTTCAGGATCGAGTTTTACAGCTTTAGTATGTTCTACAAAGTTGTAGAGCATTAAATTTCCAATAAGAATCTCACTTTTGGGAATATTTGGATGGAAGTAGCGCACCGTGCAGACCAAACCGTAAGAAACTTGGGTTTTCCATACATTTTTTCGATTTTTCCCATACAAACTTCACCTCCGAGTATCAATGGGTAAATGATGACCGATTTTGCTCATATTTGGCCCAGAGTTCTAAAATAGGTCAAGGAACAATATTTAGCTTGTGGAGCGAGGTTTTGAAAAAAAGTCCCATATATATATATATATATATATATATATATATATATATATATATATATATATATATATATATATATATATATATATATATATATATATATAAGAAGAAGAAGAAGTATATAAATTGTATAAAACTTTTGTGTATGAGCGCGGTACGAGGGTGGTCAGGATTGTCCCGGTATCAGAACCGGATTAGGCGCACAATACACAATAAAAAGAAGTAGTTTAAGAACTAAAACGTGTATTTACTACGATAGGCGAAATGAGAATGAATAACATAAACAATAGCACTGACAGATTGCGAGCATACATTTATGCGCTGTCACGCATCACAGGGTGATAGTCTGGCCAGCACTCGTGAGCCAGCGGCGTGCGAGGGGCGAGACACCTCGCACAATTCTTCTGTCCACAACATCTCCCCTCTTAAGTCAGCTGGCGGCAGTCGAACCTGTCAAGCGATCATGCGCTGGATGAGCGCCAAGGTGAGCAAACCAGCTGCGGAGTGACGGATGACTTCGACGAACTCGCTAGGAACCGTGAAGCCGGAGAAGATGTTGATGCTGACGTGGATAGATTTTGAAACTGCGATGCAGGGGACGCGCACGGGGTGTTGAAGCTTGCTCCGCTGTTGAAAATGCTGGAAACGATGCGGCTGCAGCTTGGAACCGACGATGCCGCAGAACATCCTGCTGGTTCAGTGGTGCCACACGATCGGGTTCAGCGCGGCTTTGTTGTTCAACGGTTAGTGAGCGGACGTTTCCACTCATCGACTTCTCGGGCCACACTTTTTGCGATTGGGTCGCATTTGAAATCGATTGCACATACTCTCTCCCTCCTCGATTTTTGCTGACGGTTTGCGTGGGAGAGCAGAACGCGAGCGTGGGAGGCGGCCAAGGTGGGAGATGATCGATGGATGTTACGACTTTACCTTGATCCGGCCGCGGTCCACGGCGTACGATAAACAGCATACGGGAGCCATTCGCTTTGGCTGCAGCTTTGCTCGTCGAAGATGGGTATTGCTGGTGGCACTCGGCGAGGTCCATTAGTCCGCTGCTGATCTTGGAGGCACCAGCTTGGTCGCGCTTAGCGGAAGACGGCCAACTCGAGTAGACGTCCAGGATGATGTTCACCTGCTTTTGCCGACTGAGCTCCTCTTTGGCGGCACCGTACGCTGCATACGACGCCGGACGGATAACGTGCTGCCCCCGAGGCTGGCCGATGACGTCGACGGAAGTGCTGTTCTTCGCTGTGGTCGACGCTGGAGCTTCGGTGATCTGGCAGCTGAACGGGTTCGCAGGCTTGGGCTGGAACCGCTTGCCGAAACTGTCCGCTCCGTCTTGCTTGGGGACATGGACGATGATTCGGCGATGGTGATCGTCGCTGGTGACGTCACTGATCGTCTCACCTGCTGATCGTGGACCGTCCACGGAAGCTGCTGGGACTCGCTTCGGCGATGCTGGAGCCTGGCTTACGGTCTGCTGCGAGGTGGAGATGCTGCTGGTAACGCTGCTGTGAGGTTCGCTGGACTGGCACAGGTGACAGGGCGCTTGATCGCAGCGGGTGGATGGCATAACCTCAACTTGTTGCTGTGGCTCGGGCACAGGCTGGATGATTGAAGAAGATGGCGCGGCCGCCATCGCACTTTGCATGGCCGAAAGCGCTTGCTGAAGCTGGAGTTGCTGCTTGAGTAATTGCTCCATCAGCTGCGAGAAGCGGATCATCATTTCGCCAGAGGAGAGCAGGGATGGACTTGCTGCGGTGCCGGAATGCTGGAGAGCTGTTCCCGGCAAGTGAATCTGCTACGGTTCTGCTGCGACATGTCCCGAGCAGGCAGACACGAATCCGCGCGTCTTGTGCTGGAACTCGACAGCGTTGTTTGATGGTGCCTGTTGCGGAACACGGCCCGAGCCGACGGAAAACGGTCCGTCCATTGGCTGCTGCAGCTGGAGGTTCACGTGGCCACCATGCGGAGAACCGGTCGATGGCGATTTGTCCTGCCAAAAGTCCATCTTGTTTTGCTCCTCCCCGCGTGGATTGACTGGAGTGGAACGATTCCACTACAGTACCGGACTCGTCGCCACTTTTGTGTATGAGCGCGGTACGAGGGTGGTCAGGATTGTCCCGGTATCAGAACCGGATTAGGCGCACAATACACAATAAAAAGAAGTAGTTTAAGAACTAAAACGTGTATTTACTACGATAGGCGAAATGAGAATGAATAACATAAACAATAGCACTGACAGATTGCGAGCATACATTTATGCGCTGTCACGCATCACAGGGTGATAGTCTGGCCAGCACTCGTGAGCCAGCGGCGTGCGAGGGGCGAGACACCTCGCACAATTCTTCTGTCCACAACAAAAACCATAATTGTTAAATCGTGATTTAACCCATTATTGAGTCATTTTTCCAAGAGTCAAGTCATCATGTTTGTGCTATTATTACGTGCCATTTTAGTTGGCCTTCATTTGGAATCCACATCCTCTTCTTGAGGCGTTTTCAACAAGAAACGGATTATTCTGTAATGCAAAAGATACAAGTTTAAAGCTGACCATTAGATCTCCTGCAGTACGTACGTAATAATCACCAAGTTCACGGCAAACACTCCACTCGTTAGGAACAGATACGCGTACGGAGCACTCTCGATAGTGCTGTTGTAGACATAGGTGAAGAGGAACACCGATACCAGCGGAGTGACCGCCTTGATCGATAGATCCAGCGAGTACGTTTTGCCAACCTCGTCGTCGGGCAGTATGGTGGACAGAATCGATCGCGAGGCGGCCCCGTCGATCCCTTTGAATGGACTCATGAAAGTGGTCAGGAAGAGTTGCCAGCCTTGCCGGGCGGAGCCCTTGATCAGGTAGTCTCCAAGATGGTTGATCGTTGAAAGTGTTAGCAGCCCAAGGTCCGACATTTTGAACAGTTTCCGCATGAGGAAAATTCCGAAAAAGTTTCCAAACATGATGATTGCTAGTTCCGAGGAAAGCCAGAGGCTGTACATCGCAACGTCCCATTCAAATTGACGTCTAGTGTACAGGAAGAACAAAACTCGACCAGCTATTGCGAATTCAACCATTCCCCCGACTGCTATCAAGAGCCACATAATTGTGCGACCATTGTTGGGTCTTACTTTGACGAGTGTCCTGGACATATCTTTTACAAGCTCGAAATTGAAAATTGCGACTATTTGTTGTCTTACTGTAACAGTTTGATCAACGGGAACACTTTCGCTTGTCATAAATGCGAGATTAAGCAGGCTTAAAAATTGTAGCACGGCTGAGATTAGAAACGAAGTCGCGGTAGAGATTATATCCGCCGACCAACTGCTGATCAACAGCCCACCAAGTACTCCAAGCATCGTGAAGGCTTGTAAAATGCCCATGCAAACGGTTCGATTGTTATCGTTGGTTATATCATTCATGAAGCTGTATATTCCTGCGTTGAATACTGAAAATCCTCCGAGAATGGATACTGGAACATGAGCTGCCACATAAATCCAAGGAGTTAAGGTGAAATAAGTCGACAAGAAGCTCATCAAAGATACCAGCAGATAAGTCAATAAGTATCCTGAAAGCAAAGATCATATAACCGTTTAAAGCATAATAGTTCTCCACAACCTCACCGATCGATGCGATCGCAATAACGGGCTTCCTTCCAAACCGTTCCGACCATGGTCCAAAGAACAGAGCCGCTACGGCAGGAACGACCGACGTTAGCAGGACGATTGCCATCGATACGGAAGCGGCGTAAGGTTGAACGACCTGTTCAAGAACCATGCTGGCCGTTGCGTTGTCATCGCTGTGTAGCTGAGAACACACTTCTTCCGCCGAACCGAGCTTAAACACGCACGTTTGGTATACGATTTGATCGGTTAGCCTTACCTCTGGAAAATGAGGAAATCGAACTTAATTGTGAAAATCAAATCAAATCAAATTTACCAGAAAGGCTCCACCCCAAACTATGCAGAAAGACCATCGGTTCAATCGATATCCGACTCGGTGGTTTTCTCCCTTGATCTGGCGTAAATCCAACGCGATTCAACAGAGGAACCTTCTCATGATCAGCGTCAATCCTGTCCATCGCGGGAACTGCACTTGTAATGCGAATGCCGACTGCTTGCCGGCGCTGATCGATTAGAACTAATTACATCGGTGATGAATTCAAACTACGAGATTGCAATCATCTAACTAGTTTATATTATCGCTAATCGTGCGCTCCCGGTTTAGAATGAGTCAGAAAACAGCACTCTATGAATGACATAATGCAGATCGCACATGGTTCCTGATTATAAACTTGTGATACACAGCAAAAAATAATGTAAAAATGGAAGGTTGAAAACAGAATGTTGAAAAAAAGAATGATGAATTTTACCTCTATAATTGTTGAAAAACGAAATTTGTTTTTGTCAAACAGGTTTTACACAAAAAATGTGTAATATTACCTAATTTTTGATGAATATTCAACATTATTTTTGCTACTCGTATACTTGAGTAATATTCATCAAATTTAGGTACAATATTCAATCATTTTTTGACCCAGGGACTTTGACAACTGTCAAACGCAACGTTTTGAAAAGTGGTTGGCAGAAGCCTGTCGGATCGTGATTTAATCGTCGCGTGTCCGGGAGTTTTGGTCGCTCGTGCGTCAAACAATCGTAGCAGATTCTGTGCCGTCGTCGTTGTGTGTTTTGGTGAGTTTGTGTTGGTGCTTCTTCCGGATCGGTTTTGAGGAAGGTGCAAGTGTGTCCGGGTGTTTACGTCAAGGAATCGTCGCAGATTCCGTGCCGCCGTCGTCGTTTGTTTTGGTGAGTTTGTGTTGGTGCTTCTTCCGGATCGGTTTTGAGGAAGTTGCCAGTGTGTCCGGGTGTTTACCTCAAGGAATCGTCGCTGATTCCGTGCCGCCGTCGTCGTTTGTTTTGATGAGTTTGTGTTGGTGCTTCTTCCGGTTCGGTTTGGGAAAAGTTGCCAGTGCGTCCGGGTGTTTACGTCCAGGATCCGTCGCAGATTCCGTGCCGCCGTCGTCGTTTGTTTTGGTGAGTTTGTGTTGGTGCTTCTTCCGGATCGGTTTTGAGGAAGTTGCCAGTGTGTCCGGGTGTTTACCTCAAGGAATCGTCGCAGATTCCGTGCCGCCGTCGTCGTTTGTTTTGATGAGTTTGTGTTGGTGCTTCTTCCGGTTCGGTTTGGGAGAAGTTGCCAGTGCGTCCGGGTGTTTACGTCCAGGATCCGTCGCAGATTCCGTGCCGCCGTCGTCGTTTGTTTTGGTGAGTTTGTGTTGGTGCTTCTTCCGGATCGGTTTTGAGGAAGGTGCAAGTGTGTCCGGGTGTTTACGTCCAGGAAACGTCGCAGATTCCGTGCCGCCGTCGTCGTTTGTTTTGATGAGTTTGTGTTGGTGCTTCTTCCGGTTCGGTTTGGGAGAAGTTGCCAGTGCGTCCGGGTGTTTACGTCCAGGATCCGTCGCAGATTCCGTGCCGCCGTCGTCGTTTGTTTTGGTGAGTTTGTGTTGGTGCTTCTTCCGAATCGGTTTTGAGGAAGGTGCAAGTGTGTCCGGGTGTTTACGTCCAGGAAACGTCGCAGATTCCGTGCCGCCGTCGTCGTTTGTTTTGATGAGTTTGTGTTGGTGCTTCTTCCGGATCGGTTTGGAGGAAGGTGCCGGGGGTTTTTGCCAGGAATCGTCGCAGATTCCGTGTCACCGTCGTCGTTTGTTTTGGTGAGTTTGTGTTAGTGCTTCTTCCGGACTGGTTTGGAAGAAGAGTCCGGGTGTTTTGGCCACTTGCGCACCCAAGAATCCTCAAAAGGTGGTGATTTTTTGGTTAAGTTTGGAGGAAGTTGCCTGTCGAGTTTTGGGGTTTGAACAGTTCACGATGAATCTGATGTACGATCCATTTATTTCAGGATAGTTGGTAAGTCGGGATGACTTGTTTATCGTACTTATTCATCCAAAATATAATGAAAAATTGAATTTTTCAACAAACGTTCAATTTGAAGTAAATTACCTCATGTTCATTTTGTAAGTAAAAACAGGACTGAAAAATTCCTAAAATATTGTTTTTAATTATTTCTCTGAGTGTTATCAAATTGGCTTGGTGAGAAGCATTCTTTGATGGCCCCTCTCGCGTAAAACGCATCTCTTTTCGGATTCTGGATTGACACCACATCAGTTAAGAGTCCAAATGACAATTTTAAATATCAACTCATCTTTACAGCTTCTCAGAACAAACGACTCTTGGAAAATGCCAAAGCCAACGTGGAAAAAGCAGCCGCCATAACTGTGCAAAATTTGTTTTTCGGATCTAATCACCATTAGTCGACGTCTATTTCCACTTTTAGATAAGTTTGTTTGTTTTTTTAAGATTATGACACTTTGTAAAAAAATCGTTTTTTGCAGGTGGATATTTCATGTGGGATAATATCTCAAGGATTTCAACTGGTTAAACTTCGTCTTGCAGCATTTTTTTTTTTGGTAAGTACACAGCAAAAAATTCGATGGTAAAATCGCATGCACACCCACTCAAATCAATCCGAATTCTGAAACGGAATCTAATTAGAATCGTACACAAATTCCGTTTCAAACGCAACAACCGGTTCGAACACGAAACCGGTTGTTGCGTTTGAAACGGAATTTGTATACGATTCTAAATAGATTCCTTTTCAGAATTCGGATTGAGTTAACTGGGCATCACCATTATGAAAAAAGTAATTTAACATTACACTTTGCATGTACAATTTTTGGAAACACAAAAAAGGTGCCACCGATGGGATTCAAACCCAACATTAACAGTATGGACTGGCGCCTTAGCCCGATCGCAATCAGACAGATGAAGAATTAAAAGGATAAACGAATCTATTAGCTTGACATATCGGTCAAGTAGATTTCCCATACTGATGGGCTACATATGTCAGGGTGTAATATTACATCAAATTTCATAAAACAATGCAAAATATATTTTACAACCAGGCTTTTTACACGCAGTTAGATTAATGCTTTTTTTGCTGTGTAAATTGCATGGTATCTTGTTTTCATTATTTCATTGAATTATCCTCCTTTTTGGACTCAATATTGTACTGACGATGCATAACGTCTTACTCGAAGGTGCTGGGGTACCATTTCGCAGAAAACAGTGCTTCAGATTTCAAACGCTAATATTTCGGTCCAGACGAATCTAAAATGCACGTATCATGCATTCGGTTCAAAATTTGTCAGAATTTTCTATCAAACTTCCTACAATCGTACAAATTTTTGTCCCTTGTTCCCTTCTCTCTGCTTTAACTGTTAAAACAATTCCGTTGGAATGCATACAATTTTAAAGCGAAGTTGGCTTTAAGCAAACACATAATTTAATATCCAGTTATATCAGTGCTTTTACTTTTTGTATATTATAAAAGAAATGGCTCAATCCTAAGTCGTACAATTTATGCAAAAATAATTTACTCTGGCTTAAATAATTTTCCAAATTCTGCTTCTCCAAATGTGTCGACTGCAGATCGTGAAAAAGGTTTGATTCCGCCTTCAAAGGCTCTGACTTAGCAGCTCTGCTGAATTTTTTTTCATTCTTGTGCAATGTTTAAAAACAAATAATTGATTGAATAATTCTGGAGTTTTTTTTTTTTTTTTTTAAATGTCCTATAAACCAAATTTTATTTTTTTTGATTCTAAAAACACCCAAAAAGCAAAAATTGAAAATTTTGTTTATACGACCTTTTCAAAAAAAATTCTAGAATTATTGAATTCCAACGATATAACTTAAGGTAAAACGGGAAAGCAGCGCCATATTGATACCACGACTAGCATTTTTGGAAGCACTTTTAAAGAAAACACCGTAACTTAAACATTTTCTGTCTGTTGCAGACGCTAAATAGGACGATAGCGAGCAACCTGTCGAGTTCAGACATTTATTTAAGTTGAACAAAAGTTGTCCAAGAACTGGCGTTCCGTCTAACTTTAAAGTAATATTTGCTAAAAAACCAACCCGGGTCCTTAGAGCGATCAAGCAGTTGGCCGCTAACTGATTGCCACTCACAAAGTACCCTGAAAGTCATGAAAAAAATATTCGTTTGTATCAAATGTTTTATTTACGTTCTCTGAAATGGATGACAGTTCAATACCTATCCTTCCACTTTCTCAGCAACAAATTACACATTTTTTAATGCAATAATACACATTCTTTCGTAAAATTCATCATTTTTGCGGTAAATTTCATCATTTTTTAAGGTAAATTTCATCATTATTTGAGGTAAATTTCATCATTTTATGATGAAAATTCATCATTTTCTGATGAAAATTAATCATTTTTCAAGGTAAAATTTATCATTTTTTTGGCCACAATATCTGTCACCATTTCCTGATGAATATTACCATCATTTTTTTTTCTGTGTAACACACGACAAAGAGAACGCATCATCAAACCGATAGACGGCATGTGTGAGCTGAGCAAGTTCAAGTTTAGCTGGAAAATCGATGCGAGATCCGCTCTAATGCTAGTGAAAATAAAATAAACTAATTAATCATCTCAATGGACATGTTTTATAAACAGTGCATAGTGAAGCATGGTTGTTATTCGAATCTAAATTTATTATGCATGAAGAAATAAGCCTTCTTGTGTTATCTGTTTTGATATTGAATGAATGAACTTTTTATTTTTTCTAAAGATAAAAATTACTCAAAGTTTTAGATAGAAAAATTATATATGCTATGCAGGGTAAAGCAAACGTTTAACAACCTATTAAAAACTGGTTGAAAAAAAAAACTTTTTTGGAGAAATCCACCTTTTTTTACTATGCTTATGATGAATGTTTTACTTATCTAACCTCGTGTACATCTCGATTTCAGCCCCCGAGCGAGCATGTATCCTGATATCAGGGAATTAAAATCCCACCCCACCAAGTTGTTGCTTCCCAGAATAATTGCATTTTCTTCCTTCCTCCCACTTCTCCTTCACTTATTCTCATGTCTGTTTTTCAACGGTTTCTCTCCCCCCAAATTTTCCCCACCCAATTTGCCTGGAGCGTTTCAGTCTCTGTTGATGATGTTGATGCTGCTACTGCTGCTGCGGTTTGGAAATTTTTCAGGGGTTGAATTCGATTAATTTTCCTCTTATTATGTTATCATTATTTACTACCGTACCTCGCCGGGGGCTATTTTTCGGTTCTCACTTTTTTGCCTCGTTTTTTTTCCTCCATCATCTTTTGTGAGCTGTTTGTGTATGTTGTTCGACTTTCTTGTGCACGTGTTCTTTTTTTGCGATGCAACCAAAAGGTTTTTATTTTATATAGGTACAACCACCCCCAGCATCATTTGAGACCAGGGCCGTGTACAAGGGGGGGGTTTTAGGGGTTTAACCCCCCCTGGCAAATTAAGTTAGTTACACCCCATGCGCCCCTCGGCCCGAAGGGCCGATTTTTTTTTAGCTATGTTGCTAAAATGCCAAAGAGATTTTTTTTTCAAATCGATATGATAAATTTGACTGGAGGCGCCCTAATGACTAAAACATTTTTATGAAAATTATGAAAATTTAACTGGACTCGCCCCTACGACTTAATTTTTTTCAATACGAATATGCAATATGAAAATTTGACTGGAGGCGCCCCTACGACTTAATAAAATCATGCAAATTCTCAATATGAAAAATTTGACTAAAACATTTTCATGAAAATTATGAAAATTTAACTGGACACGCCCCTAAGACTTAATTTTTTCAATACGAATATGCAATATAAAAATTTGACTGCGCCCCTACGACTTTAAAAAAATCATATTAATTCTATTATAAAAATTGACTGAAGGCGCCCTTATGACTTCAAAAAACCATGCAAATTTTTATTATGAAAATTTAACTGGTGCCACCCCTACGACTTAATTTTTTTAAAACAAATTCTCAATATTAATAATTTGACAGGAGGAGCCCCTACGACTTAAAAAATCATGAAAAATTTAATGGATGCGAAACCTACGACTTTAAAAAATTCATACAATTTCTTATTATCAAAATTGACAGGAGGCGCCTCTATGACATAAACATTTTTATGAAAATTCCCAATATGACTTAAAAAAAATCATTCAAATTTTCGATATGAAAAATTGAATGGAGGCGCCCTTATGACTTGAAAAACATGAAAATTCTCGATATTATAATTTGATTGTAGGCGCCCCTATGACTGAAACATTTTTATGAAAATTCTCGATATGAAAATTGAATTGGAGGCGCCCCTACGACTTAAAAAATCATGCAAATTCTCGATATGAAAAATTGATTGGAGGCACCACTACGACTTTAAAAAAATCATACAAATTTTATTATGAAAATTTTACTGGAGGCGCCCTTATGACTAAAAAAAGAATCATACAAATTCTTATTATGAAAATTTGACTAGGAATGAAGCATTTTTATGAAAATTCTCAATATGAAAATTTAGCTGGAGGCGCCCCTACGATCTAATTTGTTTAAACATATTCTCATCAACTACGACTTAAAAAATCATGCAAATTCTGGATATAAAAAATTGACTGGAAGCGCCCCTATGAATTATTTTTTAAATACATATTCTCAATGTAAAAATATATCTGAAGACGCCCCTACGACTTTAAAGGCATATTCTCGATATGGCAACTTGGATTGAGGCGCCCTTATGACTTAAAAAAATCATACAAATTCTTATTATGAAAATTAAACTGGTGGCGCCCCTACGACTTAAATTTTTTTAAACAAATTTTCAATATTAAAATTTTGACAGGAAGCGCCCCTACGACTTAAAAAATCATGGAAATTTTCGCTATGAAAAATTTTATGGATGCGTCCCTACGACTTCAAAAAAATTTCTTATTATGAAAATTGACTGAAGGCGCCCCTATGACTTAAGCATTTTTATGAAAATTCTTAATATGAAAATTTAATGGGAGGCGCCACTACGACTTCAAAAAAATCATACAAATTTTGTTATGAAAATCTGACTGGAGGCGTCCTTATGACTAAAAAAAATCATGCAAATTCTCGATATGAAAAATTTGACTTGAGGCGCCCCTACGACTTAAAAAATTCATGCAAATTCTCGATATGGAAAATGGAATGGGGGCGCCTCTATGACGTAAACATTTTTATGTAAATTCTCAATATGTAAGTTTTACTGGAGGCGCCCTTATGAGTGGGGAAAAAATTGGTAAAATTATTGAAAAAAAAAGTTGGTGCCCAAAGCAGCTTAAAAATGATAAAAATAAGATTTTACTGGAAACGCTATTATGACAAAATTAAAACATTCAACAAAAAAAAGTTTGACTATCGTCGCCCCTCTAGCAACATAAAGACTGTTTAATAAGAGATAACATAACAAAATAAAAATTCTGTTTAACGTTCTAGCTACAACAATTTTTTGCGCCGGTTGGCACACTTTGTTTGACTAGTTTTGAACAGTCTTTATAGCTTAAGCAGCACCGATAGTCAAATAATTTTATTTTGTTTTTATTTTAACAAAACGCCGCTGGTAAAGTCCTTTTTTCAAAATATCTTTGATCTTTTTTTATGTTGCTCTACTTTTTCATTTTTTTTTATTTTGTCATGAGGGCACCTCTAGTGAAATTTTATTTCATAAAGGTAGTCAAATTGTTTTATTTAACATTTTTATTTCATCACAAGGCGCAACTTTTTATCATTTTTATGTTGCTTAAGCTAACTTTTTTTGATTATTTTTTTTACGTGTTGTGAAACTTTCTTTGAAATCTTATTTTCAAAATATTTTCATCATTTCTATGGTGCTTTTCAGGCGTTGATAGTATTTTTTAATTTTTTTTAATATATTAATTATTTTATCATTTTTCAAATTTTGTTTATGAGAGAGGTGCCTTTTCGGAACATTCTCTGGGGTAAATCGAAATATATCTTTGTTTCCTGTAGCAACTTTGTTACTTTTTATCGATTTTCTAGGACGTTTCTTCAGAAAAGTCAAGGAATCGATAGAAATATATTCAAAATTATCTTTTTTCATTTTTTATACTCAAAAAGTCTGTTACAAATGTTTGACCCAAAAATGAAGTTTCTTATCTAATTTTTCAGATTTTCAGAAAATTCCGTCCAAAGATACAAAATTTCATACGTTTACATACCCATTCCAGCCCTCAAAATTGTATGGAGACTTGTATGGAAAAACAAATGATGCAAAATTGCTTCTTTTGACATAGGGAATGCAAAGAAAAGTCGATTGAAAATCGGACCAGTAATTTCCGAGTTATGATCAGTTGAACACATTCAGTTTATCCAGCTACAATCCAACCCCACCTCTAGACGGGGTTCGATCTAATAATTCGCCAAAAATCAATTTTTTAACAAATTTTCGACCTTTAAAAAGCAATGGAAAGAAGAACTCTTAAAATTTGAAAAAAAAAATTAGGGTAGAACGTGTGACTTGTTTTATGTGACTTTACCAATGTTTTAAAAAATGATTGTTTTTCTTGGCTGTTGTACGCAAACTGGGCAGCTACTCGGCAGGACGTCTTCTCCGTGGGGTTTGTTTCGGTGTGGGGAACTTGCCAAAATCAAAAAACGAACTTTCGAAGAAAACTACGGCTTAGTCTTGGGCCATTTATTTAAAGAAAAAGCAAAAGTAAAGTTGGCAGAGGTTCCTCCTCGATGTATTCTCTGTAACGTTGTCGAATACGAACTAAACCTAATGAGCCGCAGCTCCCTATCGGCTACCCGATCGATCGTGCTGACGATCGTCGGCGGAAATGCAAAAGATCGCAGAGAGCGATAAGAGATTGATTGAGAGAACGCAACAATTCATGATTACATTAGAACAGTCCAAAATTCTTATATCTAGGGTAACAAATTCAATCATCGGCAGTAGTTCTCTAACAGCTGTGTTTTCCACTAATATTTTCTGTACTTTTTTTTCTATTGTCTCAGACTATACCTCTAAGCATTTTTTAACAATTTAAATGATAATGGTTTGTTCTAGAGTTTAAAAAAATGAAAAACATACAAAAAAATAATGAAAAATTGGCTGTAAAAAACATCACAAATTAGGTGCTAGAATAGGCCAAATACTACCAAAAACAAACATCAACTAAACAAGATAAAACAAGATTAAACAAAAACAACATAAAACAAGAGAAGTAAAGTTTTTCGTAGAACAAAAGTTGCTCAAAATGACAAGGGAAAAATAAAAAAAAATCGAAAAAAATGGGCAGCAAAGGGTTAACACTTAGATTTTGCATCATCACTAAAGTTCCGTAGATGTCTTTTTTAGTCCCCTAAAACATAAAAAATTGGATTTTTTGCTTTGCCCAAGACACCAAATCGATCAGATAATCCCTTGTGAAGATATAGAAATTCATTCATTTGCATATAAATTTAATATGATCAGCCCCCAGAATTGATGGACATGTGTATAGAAAAACGAATGATGCAAAATTGCTTCTTTTGACATAGAGAATGCATGGTGCATGGCAAAGTTTCATCCAAATCAAAAAAAAAAAAATGAAAAGTTAAAAATCGTGAAAAAAAAATTGCGAAATCGTAGAGAACTACTCTTAATATAAAAAAAAAGAAAACTTATGAAAACTTGTTTTGAGCAATTATTGCTACACTTCTTCACTAAAACCCCGTTTACGCTCCACAAGTGAACGGCCCATCCCTCTTCCGATTTACGCCAAAACTCTCATTTGCGCAAAAATCTCAAATTCGCCTTCATGGCGCTATTCAACACGATTTGCAGCGCCAATTCAAAAAGTGTAGTCTCCTGTTGCACCAATGTAAAATATATAAAAAAAACGAAGTTGAATTTATATCTGTCGGCCGGTACTAGACCAACCACTGAGCAGTTCTCTAGGATTTCGGTCATTCGATTTTTTTTGTATTTTTTAATCCGACTGAAACTTTTTTGGTGCCTTCGGTATGCCCAAAGAAGCCAATTTGCATCATTAGTTTGTCCATATAACTTTCCATACAAATTTGGCAGCTGTCCATACAAAAATGATGTATGATAATTCAAAAATCTGTATCTTTTGAACGAATTTTTTGATCGATTTGGTGTCTTCGGCAAAGTTGTAGGTATGGATACGGACTACACTGGAAAAAAATGATACACGGTAAAAAAAATTTGGTGATTTTTTTATTTAACTTTTTATCACTAAAACTTGATTTGCAAAAAAACACTATTTTTAATTTTTTTTATTTTCTGATATGTTTTAGAGGACATAAAATGCCAACTTTTCAGAAATTTTCAGGTTGTGCAAAAAATCATTGACCGAGTTATAATTTTTTTAATCAATCCTAATTTTTCCAAAAAATCGAAATTTTGGTCGCAAAAATTTTTCAACTTTATTTTTCGATGTAAAATTGAATTTGCAATCCAAAAGTACTTCAGTGAAATTTTGATAAAGTGCACCGTTTTCAAGTTTTAACCATATTTATGTGACTTTTTTGAAAATAGTCGCAGTTTTTCATTTTTTTAAATTAGTGCACATGTTTGCCCACTTTTGAAAAAAATATTTTTGAAAAGCTCTATATTTTGCTTCTTCGGACTTTGTTGATACGACCTTTAGTTGCTGAGATATTGCAATGCAAAGGTTTAAAAACAGGAAAATTGATGTTTTCTAAGTCTCACCTAGAGGGTGACGATTCTCGAGATTTTCAATTTCCCGGGAATCGAGAGTTGTATTTTGCTATTTCCCGGGAATTCCCGGGACCCGGGAGTTTTTTTAAACTATGCAATAGTGCCAATAATTTAACAGAAATGTAATATATTTGTTCAGTAACATGTTATGTTATAAACTAATTCAGTAACAATTAATTCAAACTTATTCAATGAAACGTTAATTTAAGTAGCCTCGTTTTATAGTTCACAGTTCTACATTTTGATATATTTTTCTGAATTCTGAAGCTTTTTGCATGAACTTGTTATTAGATTTTTAAAAATTTAAAATTAGCTAATATATAATTTCCCAGTATCTTTATTTTTGCAATTTTATAAATAACGACTCAAAAAAACAATTTAAAATTGTTTTTCCTTCTTGGGTCAACTGTAAATATTAAATGAAGAAATATTAACAGTTATCCGAAAAACCAGAATTTTAACAATTGGCGGACCTAAACATAAGAAAGAGATGCAGAGTTATTTTTCCAAAATGTTATTTAATATTGAGGTTGATGCTAAACCCAATACTACTATTGACATCAAAAAGGAAATTACCTTGATACAGCGAAATTAACTTACTTAGAATAAAAAAAAAACAAAATTATAAGGTTAGCTATGCTCGAGAGATGATATAGAAAATGAATTTATATTTATTTTAAAAATGCTTTTCCTTCTTAGAAATAATAAATTGAAATAATATTTAAAAAAACTTGAGTTTTTCATTTCTGGGGTGTACCTGCAAAGTATGCTTCAATGTAACTTTTGTTTACACTCAATTATAGTTATTGGAATTTTTTGACAAGTAAAAATTTACACTTTCTAAATAAGAAGATTATAAAAGCATTGGTTTATTCGAATTTAAATATCGATCATTGAACACTCAATGTTCTGGACAATTTCGATCTTTTCAAATGGTTTTCTGATTAGTTTATATAATTTGGCTTTCATATTTATAAGAATAAAATTTCCCGGGAGTCTCGACCAAATTTCCCGGGAATCGAGATGTCCAAAAATGATCGATTTCCCGGGAATTTTTTCCCGGGAATTCCCGCTCGTCACCCTCTAGTCTCACCCAAAAAAACCCACCATTTTACAAATGTTTCATATATTAACATTGAAAATCGGACCATTAGTTGCTGAGATATCGACATTGAAAAATGGTGGGCTGTTTGGGTGAGACTTAGAAAACATCAATTTTACTGTTTTTAAACCTTTGCATTGCAATATCTCAGCAACTAAAGGTCGTATCAACAAAGTCCGAAGAAGCAAAATATAGAGAAAATTTTTCAGCTTTTCAAAAATATTTTTTTCAAAAGTGGGCAAACATGTGCACTAATTTAAAAAAATGAAAAACTGCGACTATTTTCAAAAAAGTCACTTAAATATGGCTATAACTTGAAAACGGTGCACTTTATCAAAATTTCACTGAAGTACTTTTTGATTGCAAATTCAATTTTACATCGAAACATAAAGTTGAAAAATTTTTGCGACCAAAATTTCGATTTTTTGGAAAAATTAGTATTGATTAAAAAAATCATAACTCGGTCAATGTTTTTTTGCACAACCTGGAAATTTCTGAAAAGTTGGCATTTTATGTCCTCTAAAACATATCAGAAAATAAAAAAAATTAAAAATAGTGTTTTTTTGCAAATCAAGTTTTAGTGATAAAAAGTTAAATAAAAAAATCACCAAATTTTTTTTTACCTTGTATCATTTTTTTCCAGTGTAGTCCGTATCCATACCTACAACTTTGCCGAAGACACCAAATCGATCAAAAAATTCGTTCAAAAGATACAGAATTTTGAATTTTCATACATCGTTTTTGTATGGACAGCTGCCAAGTTTGTATGGAAAATTATATGGACAAACTAATGATGCAAAATGGCTTCTTTGGGCATACCGAAGGCACCAAAAAAGTTTCAGTCGGATTAAAAAATACAAAAATTAAAATTGAAGAAAAAAGACCGATTTCGTAGAGAATTGCTCCACTGTCTTCTTTTTAACTACAAGGACTTCGCCGCCCTGTTTGAGTAAGGCACAGAGCGACGGCGCCGGATACCCATATTTACACTTAGAATTTTAGAGCGTCCGCCTCGGGATTTGAACCAGCAAAACATATGTAAAATATACCAAAGTATTATTTATTTAGATTAAAGATTGACTGTTAGCGCCCTTTCGCAATCTAAACAAGCACCCCATGCGCCCCTTTCGAGAAAACCCTCCCCTTTCGAAAATCCTGTGCACGACACTGTTTGAGACTGCTCCATTTCTGGGGGTGGAAACATTTTGTGGGGAGAAACTTTATCCTGCTGAACACGATGACAGCAGGATTGATTTAATTGAATTTTTGTGATATCTACTAAATTGAATTCTTCATCTAAACTGCTAGAGTTAGTCTCAAAGTTCATTAGTTTGATTAATGGCCGGATGTCCATCCTTGGATATTATTTGGAGTTTTGGCGCAATCAAAAATGTAAAAAAAATCAAATTATTTTCTGTCCCTCGTATTTTATAATTATTCGGACGGAGAGTTCACTTTTATAACCACGAATTTGCAAATGCAAAAGTTCAGAAGCAATTATAAAACGAAAATTAACCCACCATTAGCGGCAGCAGCAGCAATCGTGGAAAAATGCTGAGCTCGAATTTCCCACTGCGGAACAATTTCTGCTTAATTTTCATTCTACTTTTCCCGGGGGCGGCCAACCGTTGACCACGTGGAGGGAGAAAGCGGCACTAATTAGTTCCATTATCACATGTATCATTGTGCCATAGGGTGTAATTAAATGTAAAATTAGATTTTCTAAATTTCAATAAAAACCATTCGGGAGCAAAGGTTCAAAAATCTTGATATCATAAAAACCATTATCTTAGTGCTGGAACCACCCCACGTGTCACACCTCAGAGGCACAAACATACACACACACACACACACACACACACACTCTGGAGTGAAATTTTCCACTCATTCACACGCCGGACACGTGTTTTTTTCGATTCCCGCCACAGCCAAAGTGCATGCATCTGCAATTTTCTGCATAAAGATGCACTCTCTCACATTCTGTGGGCACCTGCCATGTGGTGTGTTTGCTCGGGGGTGTTTTGTGTGTGAGTAAGTGTGTGCGTGTGTGGGAATGAATGCAACCAACTATAATTAAATTTAAATTTATTTCATTGATAAATTAAATGCTTTCTCATAAAAGCGATAAATGGGAAATAAAACGCCGTTTTCGGACGTGTGATTGTCACATGTCGTTGAAAGGTATATTGGACATCATAATATTAATGAGGCATTTGAAGAGTGAGGTTGAACTTGGGTATAGTAAAGCAACAGTAAGGACTGGTGCCTAAGACCGCTCTGCCACCAGACTCATGGCTTTCTACAGCCTTGCATCAGTCGGATAAACGCATGTATAAGCTTGAAATTTTGGTCAAGTAGGTTTCCCATACTGATGGGCTACATATTTCAGGGAATTTCATAAAATAATGCAAAATTTATTTTACAACCAGGCTATCTACACGCAGCTAGATTACTACTATTTTGCTGTGTAAGTGTCCGAAGGTTTGAACGGACACCTTAACCAAAAATCATGATTTCTTTTCAACTATAACAATAGTTTATATGAGTTGAACAGAAATCGTATGAAAAGTGGGACATTGAGCTCAGAAAATCATGATTTTTGGTTAGGGTGGACAATCCAAACCTCTTTTTAACCTAAGTTTCCATTCACCTTGGATTCGAACTGACGACCTTTGGATTGTGAGATCAACTGCCGACCAGCGAATCTATCGAGACAGGATTTTTATCCAGGGAGACGACTCCTACACCTGGATTGAGCTGACGATCTAATCCCTATTAGACCGGGGCCAACATTTACTTCCCCGTCCGACGGAAGGCGTGATCAGACAAATCTCGTCTGGAAAAATGCCACCGAGGCCGATCCAGTCGATCGCGTTTCCAGCCCTCTATCTGTGAAGCTAGCAAGCAGACAAGCTAGCACGTGCACGCGCTTGCGTAAACCACTAAACGCACCGCGCACGAAGAGAGAAACGTCAAACGTGAAACAAAACAAACTTTTCGTTTGCGCGCGCAAATTTCAGCTGTTTGGGTTCAGTTTGGTTCGGTTTATTTTGTATACGGTCGATTTGTGGTGCGCGATCGCGGCGGTTTCTTTTAATTCGAGTGAAATATTTGGGTTGTTTTTGGTTGAATTAAGCACTTATTGGTGATTTTTGCAATGGCAGTTTTGTTGGCGGACATTGACGCGACCTGTTCCAACCTCGGCCACGATGATGGGGTCAAGTATCACATGGAACCGGGTACGATCAACGGATTGAAGCATTTGATTTGGATTCTTAAGCGTGAGGGGGAGGACAATGAGTACCGGCGTTACATCGGCCAGAAGAAGGTCATGCAGACGGATTTGATTCCGATGCTGATGAGCAACTTTGACAATCCGGAGGTGGCGGATGTCTTGCTGAGATTGATTGTGAATTTGACTTATCCGGTGCTACTACTGTATAACGGAAACTACCCGAAGGACAGTGTCGGTCGGCGTAATTTTCATCGACTGGTGGAGATTCTGCAGACTTACAAGGAGGCGTTTGCCGTCCAGCAAGCGTGGATAGCCCTCGGGGATCGACTGCAAAAAGTGTTGAAGATGGTAAGATCATTTCATGATGTTGAATGACTGAAAAGTAATTTTCAATTATTTTTTCTAGGACTGGGCTGAACGTACCGAAGAGCAAGAGTTGATCATCGAGCGTATCCTCATGCTGATCCGTAATATTCTCCAGGTGCCGTCCTGTGTTGAGGCCGAAAATCGTTACGAAAAAGCCGCCAGCGTGCACGATCAGGTGCTCTGGGCACTGCACCAAACGGGCATTCTGAATCTGGTTCTGTACATCCTCGGATCGGAACACGAGCACCAGTACCATCTGCACTCGATGGAGATCACCTGCCTAATCTTCCGCGAACAGACGGCCATCAGTTTGGCGGACGCGCAGCTAACGCGAACGGCCGCCGAGAAGAATCGCGACGAGCTGGAACTCATCATGTCACGAAAGCGCGAAAAAGCTCACCAACAGGTGCGCATTCCAGTCGCACGACACTCCCGTTTTGGTGGCACCTACGTGGTTGAAAATATGAAATCCATCTCGGACAACAATCTGATTTGCCATCAGTCGCTACAGAATGCACTGAAGCTTGAGTTTGACACAGACAAGGCGCCGGTGAAGAAAAGCTTTCGGCACGTGAAGGAATCGGGCACGGTCGAGCGGAAAAGTGCGTTCTCGGTTCGGTTGTTTTTGCGTCAGTTTTGCATTGAGATACTGCGCGCGTCGTACAATAACTTGGTGCGGCAGGTGCGACGTGTGCTGGAACGGCACGCCGGACAGGAAGCTGGCGGTGGCCACGACGATTCGTATCTGCTGTGGGCGATACGGTTCTTTATGGAGTTCAATCGCGTGTACAAGTTTGATTTGGAGCTGGTGAGGTAAGTTTCTTCTTTTCAATTTTTAATCGTATTTATAATTGATTGCGATTTTCAAATTAATTTTAAAAATGATACCAAGAATATTCTGGTGTGTTGAAGAAAATTTCAAACTGAGTGACAATTTTGTTACAGACAGGATTCTGAGTCGATAGGTATGGAAAAGTTTATCTTTAGAGCAAGATTATAGCCATGTAGCCACCAGGAAATATCTCGCCACGGCTTCATCGGACTCTCTGCCTCGTTTTTTTTCCAAATGGGGAGAATCGGCTAATCCATCCCATTTCCGTACATCTCGCTCCCAAGAGCAGAGTAGAATCCTAGTCAGTATCTACAACTGTTGCTACCCTTGCTGCTTTCGTGTGCCAATTAATGAGTGGGAAAATTTCTGTGTCGGCGTTGTCGGGCGTTTGCTCTTCTTTCACACTTTGCCAGTGAAGAGTAGAATGCCACCTTACCAGCTTTAGAAATCCTACCTTCCATCCGTATATAGCCAAGAACTGTTCCGCCCGGTAACTAACTAACTAGCTCACAGAGAAAAGTGAACCCAAACCAAACCATACCAAGCCAACCAGCCAGTTAGCAAGTTAGTTAATCTTGTGCAGCGGAAGAAACGATAATAAACTCTATTTATTCAGGTGTACAAATTTTCCCGCCGCAAGCCCGGAGCGAATCTCGGTCCGAGGTGGTAGTTTTCTTTAGGGTAGGTTGGCGTGGACGCGGACGAAAATCCGACCAGAGTCGACAGTGCAAAGATGAAGCATAGAGGTTGCACAGACTAAACTAAAACCATACTCATCATCGTCGTCGCTGCTGCAGTCTCTTCCGCTGCCTTCATCCATAAGTAAAGCATAAAACATGCCAGTTGTGTGGGGGTTTCGTTTGGATCTACTCTGTGGTGAGCGGAAGCAACTTCCTACTGTATAGGCAAGATTAATGTTCGCAACAGCCCCGAAGGGGGAGGAGGGGTGTGGGTGTCATCGTCGGTTCCGGAGTGAACTTCGGCCTCCTCCACAAGTCATGGTCATTGCGGTTGAGCAATTGTACAAAGTTAACCTAGAGCTGGCCAATTACATGTGCAGGATATCAAAGCTGAGTTTAGATTGAGTTTAATTTACCGAATCAAGAAAATTTAATCGTGCGTGCTGCTTTTAAAAAGTTGAAAGGTTCTCCAAATCTCTGAACTGCAAATGTAACATCCTGGAGCAGAACTGTTAAATTCTAATAAAAACTAATTGAATTGAATTGAATTGAAAAGTATGGTTTTTGTTAGAGGCAGGAAGGGCAAACTTGCACCTAATTCAACGCACAGCCAGAAAATATTCACACTCAAATATGCACATATCAGAATGCACACCCCCTCTCCACCCCGCTTGCCTACTGTGGTGGGTAGTAGTTGTCCATTTCACTTAAAAAAAAATCTCATCTGTTTTCACATAACTGGTCTTGATGCGAAATTTCTTTCTCATTTTGTTGTACGGTGTTATCTGTTGAACTAGTCAAAGTGTGTTAATTGAAATTATATACTATTTATGAGTTCGTCTAAAGAGCCAAAGATTCTATCGCAATAATCCATCTTTATTCAACACACCTCTATACGAGCGTTAATAGCATAACCGCACGCTGCGAAAGTGATAAAATATAATTAAACCACCGCCTGAATCACTAAATTCTGATTAAACTTACTGTGAATTATACTAACAAAAGGATACACCAAACAGAGTTTGTGTGGTCGGCGAAAGTTCCATTATGTGTGTGGTTGTGTGTTGCGCAACTAGCACAAAAGTGGGAGATTTTGGGAAGATTAGTTCGAAACTAGGAAAAGCACGACCACCACCACCGAAACCAGGCCACCACACGCCGCCGGAAGCTAGAACAGAAGCGTTCCTTTGTAGTTATACAGAACCATACCCACAAATATGCATCAGGAGCCTCATCATGCTGCTACTGCTTCTGCAAGTTATAACGAGAAGGTAGCTTCGAGCGTCCACCAGCAAGTCCTCTGAAGGAGGAACGTGCCAAGAACATTGTCAGTGTGGCAGGTTCCGGTATACCGTTAAGGCCAGCGCCCAGGCCGGAGAGACAATGAAGATAGGAGACCAAATACATACATGCCATCGAGAAGGGAGAACCAGAAGGGAGTGCTTATTTAGCATTAATATGCTATCAAAATTCAAACAACTCTTGGTCCCTCCGCACGGCTGGGACCTTGCCCCCATGGAAAGCATGGGACGGTCGGAGGGCTTGTAATGCACTTTACCAATACGGAAAGAGCAGGGGAGCATTTGTTCCCCATACTAGCGCCAGTCAAAGATGTTACACATTGATCTTTGCCGAGTGGTGTCTGGAAATATTAATAGTTCTTTATTAGTTATTTGAAGAATATTTACAGTGCCACAGTTTTGAAGAATAAATCCAGACCGAACCGAATGATCGAATGCTGCCTGACGTCGGAAAATTCGGAGCAACTGGAGCGTACCTAGCGGCCGGGTTGCGTAGTGTAATGGAATTCCGATTTCGATATGATGAAACCCACCGCGGACGACCAGGACAAACTCGTGGCCAATTGCGACTTATACTGGCGAAGGTGATCGAGGACATTTGACGGCGGTTGCGGAGTCGTCCTCTTTAAAGCTAAGTACTCATGCATGATAATCGTATTACAGGCCTGCCTTTTCTGGTCATGTTGAATACGATTAACTGCAACACTAACCACTTTAATTTTCAGCAAAATTGACAAGACTTTTGACGAACGTGACAGGACAGGGGACTGCAAGACTGTAAAACATTTTATATAAGTCCTTTTTATGTGGGAAAATTTTGCCCGAGGTGTGTTTCTTTGCTTCTTTTAAATAATGACCTTTGCTAATTGAGTTTAAATCTCAACATATGAATTCATTTTAATAATTTTGCTTTTGTTGGAACAGTTAAGGGTCACGTAGTAAAAGTCCGTTGGTGCGTGGATAGTGTACCCCGTTCGCTCGAGTTCCTTGGGGCCAGTTCTGTAGGTTTTAACAGTCTCGACAGTTCAAACCTACAGCACTGATTTTGGGAAGCTTGTGCGAATGGGGTTTTTAATGAACATTGGGGGCGGCGATTGAGCACGAAGTTTCGATTAAGCTTATTTACATCATTACACGATTACATACTCTCACAAACACAATCTCATTTTAACCTACCCAATCATGTCCTCAATCCCCGCTCCCATGGAGTGCGAGCGATCCGCATGTGATTGACACGACCATTACCATTCCTTTACACAACCGGACTTGGGCTGACTTGATCCTGGCTATCCCACCTTGATCCGCAAAAAAAAAAAAAAAAAAAAAAAAAAAAAAAAAAAAAAAAATTCAAACAACTCTTGGCACTCTTGGTAATACGCAAACTAAGTCAAAATGTTGCTGCCAGTACCTTGAATATGGGCCAAATGTGGCAAATTTGAGGTGGAACGTGGATTATGTTGAGCACCTGCAACGGGATTGGGGCCAATTTTCATCAATCAAAACGATTTTCATCCGGCCTACACCGATAAAAGATTTGAACGCTTGTATTTTTCTTTTTATTTATGTGTATATTGGTGAAAACAAACCTTGTCAATACTTTATCATTCACATAAATCTAGTTTATATTAAGTTTTATTCAACACAATAAAAAATATCTTAACATATGTGCATTTTCAAGACGAAAACATTATACTGGAAATTGCAACCAAGTTGAATGTTGCTATGTAATCCGATGGATTTAATGGTCGTCTAAACAATGCGACCGTCAGTAAACGCACAAGAAATTAAAACGAACGAAAACGAGCTTAACACTCAAGCTCTGTCTGTCATCATTCGCTAAAACTTTTGAATGGCACCAATCACTGGTTCATGCCCAAAAGATTTATGCTAAAAAATTGGATTATATGGCTTAAGATTGGTGCGCTGGAAGCGGAGATGCGAAGTCGTGATTATTCAGGTTATTTTTTTGTGTGTGCTTTTGTATCGCTATTCGTATGCGGCGAGTGCATAATTTGTAAAGGTGGTGTAAAAAATATTCGGAGTGGAAAGTGATTTTTTATTTGTGTGCCTTTGGTCGTGAATTGTGTGAGTCTTAATTTATTGTTTTGTGATTTTCAAAGCCCTTCCTATATCATTGATCGGAAGGCACGGCGTCGGGTGGATTGTGTTTAAATTTTTCGAGGTTTTATTTATTTGTGGTGAAAAAGCCATTTCTATATAATGATCGAAAGACGCACTGACAATTTGGATCGTCAAGTTAATAGTGGAGCAAAATAACTGTGTCTGAGTGATTTTGTGTGCTAACCAGAAAGACCTTCCCATAGCACCGTTGCCCGGAAGGCTCGCCGACGGGTCTGTAATGAAAGTCCTCCCCATAGCGCCGTAGCTCGGGAGGCATCGAAAAGACAATACCTTATCCTACTAACCCAAAAAATATTAATCACGTGATGCTTGAAGGAGATGCTGTGGATTCAACGGTCTCATGCGGTATCAACAGGTATATAGCGAAAAGTTGTAAGCTTGATGAGTCTGCAACTTCAACTATCGGACTAACATTCCTCCCTTTCGTTGAACTGCAGGCTTCTTGGGAGGGCGCCGGTATTGACTAATAAAGTCGGGATCTTCAGAGGTTAAACAGTGAACGGATGGTTGGCTCCCACTGATCATTTTTGATTCATTGTTTAACTTCAGCTGATCTGTCAATAACGAAGTAGCAGCTCATTGGCAGTCAACCATGCTCATACTCATGCTCATGCTCATGCTCATGCTCAAAAATCGGATTATATGGCTTAATGGAAAATTTCATGCGCCTTACCTGATTCTTGTATTTATTATCACTTGTAGCACCAACGGGGTCAAAACTTACGCGAAGCAACAAGGGGGTCAAAAAGTTGGAAATGCAACTTCAACCGGCTGTATCTCGGCGATTTGTATGATTCTTGTTGCATTCGATCCGGAAGAATGCCAAGAATCACCTCCAACAAGGTAGATCCAAAACAGATGCGTATACCCTAAATTACAATGAAATAGGCATTTCCAACTTTTTTTCCAAGGGTTGTATGAGCCGGTGAAATTGCATTTCCAACTTTTTTGACCCCGTTGGGGCTAAAAGTGTTATGGGTCATGTCAAGCAATTTCAGTGTAATTTTTTGAACAACCTAAAAACGACATGAGCAAACCTGTACTGTACTTGATGCAACAGAACTAACTTAATATCACAAGGAAACTAGTTTAGTCGAAAGTCATTCATACCGGAAGATTCGATCTCGATTTAAAACTCCCATCGAAAAGTCCTCCTGCTGGGATTTTTCCATCTCCTTAGAGTGTACTGTAAAGGTAATAATTTCCCTACTTGATTTTTCTTGCCTTTTTCTTTCCAGCGAGTCCCTGAGCGTGCCGTGCTTTCACTGGATCATAACCCGCATCGAGCACTACATCGACATGATGAGGTCGGACAAGACCCGGGCGCGCCTCTGGGCACGCCGTTTGCACGTAGCTGTACAGGTAATTTTCCGCCTCCTTTCCGCTATTTTCAATCGGTGGCCAATTTCATAAATATTAAATCATGTCTCCTTTTTCTTCTATTCTCCTTTAAACTCTTTCTATCTCTCACACCCACACACTTGACCCGGATGCTGGTCCCTGGTGTGATGTCTGGGGCACCCGCTTCCGGCCAAACTACAATAACTCTTGCTTGTACTGCTGATTGTATTGCCTCGGTTCACTGAACATCGTTGTTTGTTGCGTTCCATGGCGATTATCCCGGCGCGGTGATCCATATAAAACACACACACACAACCCCGCAGGCTTATCGGGAGATGCTGCAAAGTCTGAACACGCTGCAAAAGTTCCAGGACGACAAGGCCAAGGATCTGTTTGCGATGCTGCAGAATAATGTGTTCTACGTGCTCGAGTACCGCGAGGTCATCCTGCACCTGCTGATCAACTACAACGAGAACGACAGCACCCGGTGAGTTTGGGGATGTGCTGAGGAGCTCCACACTGTAGGGTTTTTGAAAAAGGTCTTCTTTCAACTGAAATGTTTATACATATTTATATTAGTCTGGCAAATTTTATGTGAGTTTAGGTTAGCTAAATGCAATTTTGTTCTAAATAAAAAGGTTGTTCCCTGATTAAGAATCCAGAGTTGTATTCTAGTGTTTTTTTTAAAAGGTTCTATAAACATTTTTTTCAATTTTAGCCTTTTGATTTTTTTTAAACCGCCTTGAGTCAGGTGTATTCAATAACACCCAAAAAGCAAAAAGTCAAAATTTTTGTTTTTAGAACCTTTAAAAAAAACTCGAGTATTCGTTTGGTGGATTTTTGACAGTTCGAATTATTAAAAGAAATCTACCGCAGTTAACCAAAATCAAATTAACAACACAATTCAGAGTTCAGAAATGCAACCGCAACAATTCTTAAAATTGTTTATGTTTTGAAAATAGATGTTCAAACAGATCGATTGATTTGTTTGTTTAATGCATATAATGTAAAGAAAGGTATTTTTATTTAATGTATACAAACAATGACGGAATGTGGTAAAAGTTTCAACAGAAAATTCTCTCTCTGTCAACTTAGCCACCCTTATGGTAACTGTGGGGTCCTAGCATAACGGACGCAGCCCGTAATCGCTGCCGATCGTCCACCCGTTCGCCCTCTGACCGAAGTCCGTACGCTGGCCGTCTCGGAACACACATCCGGTTCTCCCGGCACCACTCTCGTCGTGCGGCAGCTCGTCGCTGCATCCGCTCCTATCCACTGTCCGCATAAGACTAACTGTCTCGCGTCCTTTCCCTCTCTCACACAACTACTCTCCCACAACTTGTGCCAAAGGGCCCCAGTCAAAGCAATCCGAATTCTGAAACGGAATCTAATTAGAATCGTACACAAATTCCGTTTCAAACGCAACAACCGGTTCGAACACGGAACCGGTTGTTGCGTTTTAAACGGAATTTGTATACGATTCTAATTAGATTCCGTTTCAGAATTCGGATTGAGTTAACTGGGGCAGCACACTTGGAGGGTCAGACCCTACAGTAACCCTGGTAAAGAATGACAATAAAATAAAGGTTTCGAGATTTCCAAAAAAGTGTCCACGTGGTTTATGGATGGTCCGCGGGTCCCCTTGTACACAATCAGTTTTTTACTTGATTTCTTTACATCGCTGCACTGCCGTTCTACGCATAATTGTCCCATGTCATTTTTGGTCGATTCTGACTTTTTGACATTTTTAAGTTTAATTTGATGTATACTTTAACCCTCTACTGCCCAAATTTTTTTTTCGAAATTTTCTATTTTTCCCGTGTTTAGGAGTTCATTTTGAGCAACTTTTGTTCTACGAAAAACTTTACTTCTCTTGTTTTATGTTTTTCTTGTTTCATTTTTAGTATTTTAATTTGCATTAATCTTGTTTAGTTTATGTTTGTTTTTGGTAGTATTTGGCCTACTCTACCACCTCCTATCATTACATTTTGCCTATCTAATTTTTTCATGTTTTTACCGTAACTTTTTCAATTTTTTGCATGTTTTTCACATTTTCTGCTATAAAATGGAACCATTATCATTTAAATTGTAAATAAATGCGTAGAGGCATAGTCTGGGGCACTAGAAAAATTACTGCATACTTCTTTTTACTTAAAATATAGGAAATGTTAGTAAAAAACACAGCCAAAGTTGACCCCTAAAAAAAATACATTTTTAAAAACATTGGCAAAGTCACATAAAACAAGTCAAACTTCCAACCCTAATATTTTCCAAAATTTTAAAAGTTCTTCTTTCCAATGCTTTTTAAAGGTCAAAAATTGGTTGAAAAATGGATTTTTGGCGATTTTTTAAATCGAAGCCCGTCTAGAGGCGGGGTTGGGTTGTAGAGGGTTTAGAAAAACCCATAAAATCCAGTGCTTTGTTAGGAAACTCATCAAAAACAACACCAAGTCTGTTTGTCCCATCGTTGAACTTCTACGCATAATTGTCCCACCAAGTATTTTCTTTCACGAAATCATAGCAAGAGGATTACTAATAAGAGTGATAAACTGCTAACTGGGATGATAAAGGACTTATAGGGTGAAAATGAACCCACGGGACAATTATGCGTAGAAACACAAAAACGGTCGAAAGATTTCAAACGCGTTTTTCTCCGTTGCATTTTTTTAAACATGGGACAAGTATGCGTAGAACGGCAGGGCAGCCTATGAAAGTATTATTTTATTTGTCCCTTTTTTTGGACTCTTGCTTCCAGGATCTGACCTAACGTGTACCTATTTTCGACCCACCTTCGGCTTAACATTTTTAACTTACAATTCAGCCCGAAAAAGTTCGGTGGAAAAACATTCTAAATCATTTTGATATGCTTTAAGCCACAAAACAGTGGTTAGTGACCAATCCCCCCCCCCCCTCCCTTGAGCGTCTGTTCCCCAGGTCAGGGGCGGCTCAAAAACCAGGAGTTCGATTCTCCATCCCCGTCGTGAGCGTCTGTTTCCCATGTTAGGGGCGGCTCATTGCGGAAGGTGGTAGAACCCCCCCCCCCCCTCCGAGCGTCTGTTCCCCAGGTTAGGGGCGGCTCGAAACAGCGTCTGTACCCCAGGTTAGGGGCGGCTGAGTGAAAGTCCTTGTGTCGGCGTGGGACTGTAAACAGTACCGGCACGATGGTCCTCCGGCGAGACAGGGGGTTGGTGCAGGCCACACGAACCCGCCGTAAAACACCAGTGCAGGAAGCACACGATGCGAGCCGGACCAATCGGCACGGAACTGGACCTCCTACGAGGTCCCACGATTGGAAGCTCGGGACGTGGAATTGCAGGTCTCTCAAATTTGACGGGAGTATCCGCATACTTTCCGACATATTGAGGGTCCGCAAGTTCAGCATCGTAGCGCTGCAGGAGGTTGGCTGGATAGGCGCGGAGGAGGTACAAGCGTACACAAGGATTGGCTGTACAATCTACCAGAGCCGCGGCGAGAAAAAGAGGCTGGGGACAGCCTTTATAGTGCTGGGCGAGATGCGCGATCGCGTGATTGGGTGGACCCCGCTCACCGACCGAATGTGCGTGTTGAGGGTTAAGGGCCGTTTCTTCAACATCAGCATCATAAACGTGCACAGCCCGCACTCAGGAAGCGAAGATGACGACAAGGACGCATTTTACGAGCAGCTGAACTGGACGTACAATAGCTGCCCAAAACATGACGTCAAAGTCGTTATTGGAGATTTTAACGCTCAGGTTGGCCAGGAGGAGGAATTCAGACCAGTGATAGGGAAGTTCAGCGCCCACGTACGCACGAACGAGAACGGCCTGCGACTGATCGACTTCGCCACCTCCAAAAACATGGCCGTACGAAGTACCTGCTTCCAGCACAACCTCCGAGACAAGTACACCTGGAGATCACCGCAAGGAACGGAATCACAAATCGACCACGTCGTAATCGACGGTAGACACTTTTCCGACATCATCGACGTCAGGACCTATCGCGGCGCCAACGTCGACTCGGACCACTATCTGGTGATGGTGAAAATGCGCCAACGACTTTCCCTGGCGAAAAGCGTTCGGTACCGCCGCCCTCCGCGGTTGGATCTGGAGCGGCTTAAGTTACCGGAAGTCGCATCCCGGTACGCGCATTCGCTGGAGGCTGCGTTGCCAGGGGAGGGTGAGCTGTTGGAAGCTCCCCTCGAGGACTGCTGGAGGACCGTCAAGGCAGCCATCACCAACGCAGCGGAAAGCACCATCGGATTTGTGGAACGAGGACGACGGAACGATTGGTTCGACGAGGAGTGTCGAGCGATTTTGGAGGAGAAGAATGCAGCACGGAGGGCAATGCTGCAATACAATCTCCGTGATTACGAGGAGGCGTATGGACAGAAGCGAAGGCAGCAGCACCAGCTCTTCCGGGCAAAAGTGCGCCATCAGGAAGAGTTGGAGTATGAGGACATGGAGCAGCTGCATCGCTCGAACGAAACGCGCAAGTTTTACAAGAAGCTCAACGGATCTCGCAACGGCTTCACGCCGCGAGTCGAAATGTGCCGAGATAAAAATGGAGCTATCTTGACGAACGAGCGTGAGGTGATCGACAGGTGGAAGCAGCACTTCGATGAACACCTGAATGACGCAGAAGCAGAGGCAGGGGTCCAAGGCGGCAGGAGAGAGGACTTCATCGGTGCAGCGGGAGAAGGAGAGGAGCCAGTTCCCACGATGAGGGAAGTTAAGGATGCCATCAAGAAGCTGAAGAACAACAAAGCAGCGGGTAAGGATGGTATCGGTGCTGAACTCATCAAGATGGGCCCGGAGAAGCTGGTGACCTGCCTGCACCGGCTGATAGTCAGGATCTGGGAGTCAGAACAGCTACCGGAGGAGTGGAAAGTGGGAGTAATATGCCCGATCTACAAGAAGGGTGACAAGTTAGATTGTGAGAACTACCGTGCCATCACAATCCTCAACGCGGCCTACAAAGTGTTTTCCCAAATCCTCTTCAACCGCCTATCGCCAATAGCGGAAGGTTTTGTTGGAAGTTATCAAGCCGGATTCGTCATGGGGAGATCAACAACCGACCAAATCTTCACTGTGCGACAAATCCTCCAAAAGTGTCGCGAGTACCAAGTTCCCACGCACCACCTATTCATCGACTTCAAAGCCGCGTACGACTCAGTCGATCGCGAAGAGCTATGGAAAATTATGGACGAGAACGGCTTTCCCGGAAAGTTGATCAGACTGATCAAGATGACGATGGATGGGGCTCGGTGTTGTGTGAAGATATCGGGTGCGGAATCGGACCCGTTCACTTCACTTGAGGGGCTTCGGCAAGGCGATGGGATCTCTTGCCTCTGCTTCAATGTCGTGCTAGAAGGTGTTATGAGACGAGCGGGCTTCAATATGCGGGGCACGATCTTCAGCAAGTCCAACCAATTCATCTGCTTCGCCGACGACATGGACATTGTTGGCAGAACGTTCAAGGCGGTTGCGGATGCGTACACCGACTAGAAGCGGGAAGCAGAGAAGGTTGGGCTGAAGGTGAATGTGGCGAAGACAAAGTACCTGCTGGCAGGAGGAACCGAGTCCCTTAGAACTCGCATTGAACCAAACGTTACAATCGACGGGGACGAATACGAGGTGGTGGAAGAGTTTGTGTACCTCGGATCGTTGGTAACGTCGGACAACAGCTGCAGCAGGGAAATTCGGAGGCGCATCATCGCTGGAAGTCGTGCCTATTTCGGTCTTCACAAGAGCCTAAGGTCCCGGAAATTCTCCCTACATACGAAGTGTTCCATCTACAAGTCGCTGATAAGACCGGTCGTCCTCTACGGGCACGAGACGTGGACAATGCTCGAAGAGGACTTACGAGCGCTAAGCGTCTTCGAACGTCGAGTGCTAAGGACCATTTTTGGCGGCGTATATGAGAACGACGGATGGCGGCGGAGAATGAATCACGAACTTGCACAACTCTACAACGAACCAAGCATCCGGAAGGTCGCGAAGGCTGGACGGTTGCAGTGGGCCGGTCATATTGCAAGAATGCCGGAACGAGCCGAGCAATTGAGCCAACGGAACCAGAAGATCAATCCTGCGAAGTTGGTGTTTGTGTCGGAGCCGGTAGGAACAAGACGTAGGGGGGTGCAACGTGCGAGGTGGGTGGACCAAGTGGAGAGCGATTTAGAAAGTGTGGGTGCACCGTGAAATTGGAGACATGCAGCCATGGACCGAGCTTGTTGGCGGAGAATCTTGCAGCAGGCCAGGCTAATGGTGTAGCGCCAATAAAAGTAAAGTAAGTAAGTAAGTAAGTAAGTAAGCCACAAAACAATAACAATAACAATGAATGATAGAATTAGCCACTTATAGTTGATTTATTTGAATAATTTAACTTTTCACTAACCAAATATTTTTGAAAAAATCAATCTGCACGCGTTTTTGGAGACCTCGTGGTCCATGTTACTCCCTGAATTGAGTATGCGCAATTTATGTAGTTTATTGCAACCAGGGCTTGCGAAATTTCGACTTTGTTTGTGATAGCTGACTGTATCCTACCGTTTGTCACTTCCACGCCAATCGTTACAGAATACCATCTCTTTGCTCTCCCTCTCATTATAATCGGGTAGTACAGCAAATGGTTCAGAGAGACCGATTGCGTTATGTTGCTCAGCCGCTGAGTCGAAATAGTTTGCGATCGGCTTTGTTGTGCTCAGTTATTAAACTGCTTAAAATCTATGCTATCAATTTTTTTTTTGTAATTTTGTTGATAACAAAGATTAAAGACATATGTAAAAGCAATTTCCATCATGCCAAATACAAATCGACGGCAAATTGTGGCAGTGCAGGCCAAAAGAGCGCCGAGCTGGTGTGTTGTTAGATTCTCTCCTCTCTGAACGTATTCGTGTGTGACTCGGGTGGACGGACGGAGTGGGCAAAGAAATTCACGAAGTATTTGTGTCACTGGGAGAAGCAAATGAGCAAGTCGCTGGCAGCCTGAGTGTCGTGTTCGCTCGCGACTGGTTGCGAGCTCCAGTCGGCAAAGATTCGTTCGGTGATTAGTGAGTGATTTCTGATCTTTGAACCGAAAATCAGGACCCTTGACAAATACTATCACAAAAATAAAAAAAGTGCAAAAAAAGTGTGTACACCTTTCGAAAAAATAGTTAGTTGACAAATCATCATTAATCCAGTGTCCCAACTCCAAACAGGCATCCTTGACTGATTAAAAAATTAATTTGGATTGAATAGAAAGTTGATTCTTATAAAACTTATCTGGAGTTTTTTTTTTATGAAAAGGACCAATAAACCAAATTTTCAGTTTTTGCTTTTTAGGTGTTTTGAATACCTTTGACTCAAGGCGGTTTCAAAAACACCCAAAAAGCAAAAACTGGAAATTTGGTTCAGTGGACCTTTTCAAAAAAAAACTCCAGTTATCTAAAATGAACTCTGCAAACATTTAATTTATCTAAATGTCGATATATTACCGTAGAGTTGCCAAATAAACATTTTGGAGTGGATATAATACCGTTTGGAGGTTTTTGTATCTATACACCCAAACGGTGGTCGCATGATTGTGATGCGTGGTGGCATGAAAGTATATCAGAATCTGCATGAAATCTGTCCTCATGCATTTTTTGCGATATAGAGGTATGACATGTTTACCCGTTACCGACAATTATCGACATTACCGACGGCTGATTGATTGTATTGCAGAAAAAAAATCTTTACAGAACGAGGATTGAACCATCAACTTCTTGATTGTTGATCCGACACGCTACCACCGCGCCATGGACGCTTGATGAATTGAGAGGGACAGAGCACCAACATATTCTTCTCTCTGAAGTGTTGCTCGGGGACGCGCCAGCATTATATGTGTTGGTGAGAACTGCAGATCGCTGACATGTTTACACGCGGGCAAAAATGAGCTATGAGCTTGCTGCAAAAACTGTTATAAAATGTAACATTTTCTGCAGCAAATCCACTGTTGCAGATTTTGATATATATTTTTCCTTTGGGTGTAGAATTCATTTTTCGTTGGAATTTCGTACCAACCCGGAAATTTCGTCGTCGGAAAATCCGCCGGCATCCGAACCGGTCCACGATTCACAAGTCAACTTATGTGCCATTGGAAAGGGCACAAAATTTCTCTTTTGATACCCAAACATCGATCTTTTGATTCTCAAACAGTTTTTCTATCAAACCAACGTATTTTGAGTTATGATGATACTACATACTTTATTAACAGGTTTAACAGGCTACATACACAGAGTAATCCAGAGGGAGCACTGGCATTTGATTTATGGTTGCGTCACAGAGTAATCCAGAGAGAACAGTCCAAACAGTTGTCAGCAAATTTTGTGGTTCCGTTACTAGTATACCCTTTAGAAAGGTAGCGGCTCTCGACGTTATGTTATGAGCGTTACGGGTTGGATGAAGAAAATTATTCATCATAGTAAACCTAGGATATTTAAGATTTGTTTGTTTTGACAAGTGCCAGCCATCAAGGCTTCGATTTTGTATTTCTTTCAGTTCAAGATCTGATTTTTTGTAATTTAAAGACTTTGGGGGAAAAAGACCTTGGGAAGCAGCTTAAATCCAGTCTAAGCCTGCAATGTTCATCAGGACCACCCAAATACTGAGATTTGGCGGTGGGACAAAAGCATCTGTTGGGGTTTGCTTCCTTCCGGGTTTTTGTTTCGCTCTCAAATGGATAATGAATACGCTGCCGAGTCAAAATTGCTGCCTGTGGATTAGGCAAGATCTTTCTGTCTAACAAGGCAGTTTGCCTAACGTCCAGGTGATCCATGAGCGCTATCGTACGAAACTAGTCCTATTATGACTAGTTGGCGATTGTCCACGCTCCATACAAATAAATGTGTGGTGAGCTGTTGTCAACAAGGAAAGAGAGGGTCTCAAAACGTCGAAAAGTCTGTTTATCAAATCAGACTAGGATAAAGATTATAAATGAAAATCAAACATATAAACAATAAGATTCCATATGCTAAACATATTTTCCTAGTGGTATGTTTCGTCGTTCCCTCAAAAACTGGCCAGAGAAATTGTTCTGACTAAGCATTTGGTCACAAATGTTAAGGCCACGGAAACTGTCCCAAACAATTTCGCACAAATTTTCACTTTGAAGAAAGTTTAGTTTTCCGAAAATATCACTGGAATTCTATTGGAATTGGAACTTGAAATTAATTACGCGAAGCCACATCTCCAGTGAGAACCTGGTCAGTTCAAGCCACAGCTGGTACAGAAAACCCAGCATTGCCAGCATGAAGCATCCGAAACAGGTAATTCTTTGGCGGGCATTGGCCCACCCTGTGAAAGGCGGTGGTTCCAAGTCCTTTTTAAACTTTTCCAGCAAACTTCGGACGTACCGGACACTATCCACGATAGCCTTCAGTAAATTCCCTTTGTTGATTTAGAGCTTTTGGAAAATTTTGACAACTAAAGATTGCACCTGGTTGCTGCGATAAAAAAGTAACGCTTGAACGTCAGTTCACTCAGGCTCACGACAATCAAAAGTGTTGCTAAAGGGGGGATGTACCACGATGTACCGCGTAACGCAACCATAAATTAAATGCCAGTGCTCCCTCTGGGTTACTCTGTGGTTGCGTTACGCGGTACATCGCGGTACATCCCCCCTTCAGGAAAACTTAGCATGATGAGTTATTTCTTTGCTATCTTACACAGAAAAAAAAATTATGGTAATATTCATCAGGAAATGGTGACAGATTTTGTGGCAAAAAAAATGAATAATTTTACCCCAGAAAATGATGAATTTTCATCAGTTTTTGATGAATATTCATCAGGTTAACATTTTTACACATTTTTTATGTAATATTACTCAAAAATAGAGTTAATATTCAACCTACCAAATTTTCAACATTCCAAAATTCAACTTTTTTTTTCTGTGTAGTTCACCGGATTTTCAAAGGCGTTACGTTTTTCAATGGCAGTTTTCCTTGTCAGAAATTCAAAACATAACTGAATCAGTTGAAAATTCTTAATTGTTAGGTTGCTTTCGAACAGTAAACTTTTTTTTTCCCGGTAAATATTGTTACCAACTTGGCGAGGATACCAACTTTTAATGATTTAAACAGTTTTATTAGCTATGTAACAGTACGGGAGTCGTACGATGTGCAGCAAGCTGAACCGAGGTGAAGGAGAACCAATCCCACACATAAATGCAAACCTTCCTCGGCCAGGTTTTGCAGGAAAAAACCCAACTTCCGCTTTTGCGCCAGTGTGGCTCCGATTGCCCTAAATTGCCGGAAGGTTTGTTACGAGCCCGACTAGTTCTGCTCAGGGCGAATGGACATAGTTTTTATTGCCCTGGCAAAATGCATCAAGGACGACTTGGGGAGCTTAATCTAGCTGATCTGGCCTGATTTGTGTCGCTTGTCCGACGTGATGTTGATGTTACGTGGCCGCTCGATGCTCGTGCAGCAGCTAGCAGGAACGCGGATGAACCCCACAGCTGCATACAACGTCTGCTGTTCTACGACTTGTCGTCAGATGACTGCGTGCAGGAGATGGTCACACAGCTCTGCGCTTCTCTGTGGTGGCGCGCAAGGTAGTGCGACATGAGTGGCTTCAGCAGGATGTTGATGGTACTGCGGGGTCCTACCCACTGAGAATTTTGGCTCGAGCCTCGACTCGATTCAGGTTCGATCTCGAGCCAGATCGACTCGAGGCTCGAGCCAAAATTCTCAGTGGGTAGTCACACGATAAAATGGCGTACACGTGTGTGTCGAGCTTGGGTGCGTGCGTGTGTGCGAATTGCGGATAATGCCCAAATGCGTCAGATGCGGTATTGGCGCCGTAGATGTAGACGTCAGATGGATTGCACCCGTCCAGTGACGATCGCGATCGCTGCTCGCTAGCAAAAAATATTCCACTTCTTTCGCTTGGTTTTATTCGAAAATAGTAAACAATTCCCATTATATAAATTACATTTATTGTCGCTTACAATTTAATGTGTCCTTTGATTCAATCTTGCTTTACTTTCTTTCGTGGTTCTGTTCCTCTCCGTCAGATCCAGCGGCTTGAGGTTCCGCTCGATCAGCTCGATCCAGAACTGCTCCTCGGACGCCGAGATGGTCTCGGTGTCGCCGTAGCGCAAGTCCACGTCGTACAGCCAGTCCGGCAGGTATTTGATCTGCTTTTCGGGCTGCAGGTAATAAAAAAAGCTTTCAAAATGTCTTTCCAAACAATCAGGTTAAGCTTGTCGCTGATCCGGATGCGACGTTGATAAGATTTACTTATAAATAAGTGAAAGCACATAATTTCTTTTCTCCTTACTCACGAACAGCTAACAACACCACAACACTTTTTAAATTTTTACAATCAATCCCGACGATGAATAAAAACAAAACGAAAGAAAAGTCAGTTTGACAGGACATTTTCAAATATTGGCTACTAGATTTAATCACAGAGAACAGATGTACATCTTGGTTCTAACTTGTGTGTAAACCGTGTAAACTAAAAAAATGCGTTGCATACAATCTTGCATCAAAGAAATTAGAGTGTGCAGGATACGCTTGGCAGCGCCACCGTCGCGGCTGAGAATACTTGACTTAACAATGAAAAAGGCTCAATAATTTCGAAAGAAAATAAATGTTAACCTCGTTTAAATATAATATTCGAAAAAAAAAACGAAGTTGACTTTATAGCTGTAGGCCACCATTGCAGGTACCAACCACTAGTGTCTTCCTTTTAACTACAAGGACTTCGCCGCCCTGGGCTCCTATGTGTTTGAGTATGGCACGGAGCGACGGCGCCGGATACCCATATTTACACAAATAATTTTAGAGCGCCCGCCGCGGGATTCGAACCAGCGACCATTGGATTGGATTGTGCAGTGATTAGATGGTCCAACGTTCTGCTACTGTAGGCCATCATGATTTTGGAAGTGGCGCTATCTAGGCGGATGGTGCACACCCTAGCTCTTTTCAACGTATTTTGGTTTGAATTTTTACACACGTCCAGAGCATGGGTAAATAACAAGGGAAATGCGCAATAATACCTTTCTCTGGTATCAATACCAAATTTTGGTATTCCTGGACCCTTTAAAATTTGTCTTGAGGATTATGCAAGAGTAAAATGTGGTATCATACCAATTTAAGGTATTGTTTTGATATTGCAAAATTGCAGAATTTGTCAATGGTCGAACACCACATTTTGGTATTCTTTTGGTATTACTGTATTTTATCAAATTCCTCTGAAACTATGGGAATATTTTGACCAATTTTGACAAAATAATTAATTTTGCGCAAAAATGATGTCTCAAAGCGAATGCTTTCATTGAAAACCGGAAATTTCAAACTTGATTTTAAACATTTTTGATATACCCCTTACAGAAATGACTTGAAATTGTGGAAAAAATTTCTAAGTCAGGATGGCACATTTTGGTATTATTTTGGTATTGAAGTGTTTCATCAAATTCCTCTGAAACTATGGGAATATTTTGACCAATTTTGACAAAATAATTAATTTTGCGCTAAAATTATGTCTCAAAGCGAATGCTTTCATTGAAAACCGGAAATTTCAAACTTGATTTCAAACATTTTTGATATAGGGGAAATATACCCATATTAATCACTCTAAGCCGTTCGACCGGTTCTCATCACTTTTGCCGTTTTCCACTATTAAATCAACATTTTCAGATGTATCAATAATGGAGAGTTGCTTGCTCACTTTCATTTGAGCTATTTATTAATTTGGAACAATCAAAAACACTTTATGAAAGCTGTAATTCATGATCAAAGTGCTGATAGGCCGATAATAGAAATAGGCTGAGAAAGGGTATAGTTCCCCTACCCCCTACAGAAATGACTTGAATGTGTGGAAAATTTTCTATCACTCAAAAAAATATTCCCATTGAAGTTACGTGAAAAGCTATGTGGTATTTTTCCACTAGAGTTTTCACGTAACTTCTACGAGGTGACGCTAGTAGAAATGAAATTTGTTTGGCCAGATCATTTCACGTTGTTTCTACGTGTTTCACACGTAAAAGCTAAATGAATCAACCTATGATTTGTACATGTTTGTTGTAGTAAACGTTATATGATTTGTTTTAGTTTTAGAAGGTTATTTCCGAGGTTATTTCATTCTTTTTTCGAATATAAATAAAAAGAAAGTACACTTCTGTTTTAAATTATGTTATTCAAACTTATTATATTTATCAAAACATCATTTATTTCTGAACAATCTCACCGATGCAACACAGATCACTTCTTATATTATGCTTCCAAACAAGAAATACCACGACGATGGGCTTGACCTTGGCCTTCTCACCGTTGATCTACGATTGGTGGAGTCCTTGGCCTTGTGGACTACGTTTAACTGCTGCTCCTGCTCTTTAGCGTCACACGCGAGGGCATCAAACTTGTCATGGCCGGCATGAAGGTGACCGCAAAGCACCCGGTGTAGATTATCAGATTTAAGACGACACACTCGGCGATACCACGTCCGTGGCAGTTCCGGTGGTGTCACCACGGTAGCACAGACCTTGATGGCCATTCCTTCTGAAGAAACCGGGGTTGCCTTTTAGGAGTCCTTCAGGTCGATAATGTTGGCACCGGACCGAATTCCAGAGGCCACAGGGAAAGGAAATTGTTCTACCGGTTTCTGAAATAACATCAATTATTCAAAAAAGAACCAAATTAAACATAATATTACTTACCAACTTTTACATTTTTAAAGAAAATTTACTGGAACAGTCCGGCAGGAGGTCTTCACCGTACGCCGTCAATTTTCATACTAAAATAATCACGTAGAAATTTGGCGCACTCGAGTGGGTTCGTTGGAGTTACATTTCAAAACACATCAAAGCTACATGAATAAACCTAGTGGAAAAATACTATAGGGTTTTTCACGTAGCATCAACGTGAAGTATTTTTTTTTTGCCGGTACACATTCACATTATTTTTACGTGTGTCACGTAAAACAGACCTATGGAGGGGAAAATTGGGGTTACGTGATTTTTCACGTAGCATCTACGTGTGGATTTTTTTGAGTGGTATTATTTTGGTATTGAAAGGTTTCATCAATCAATCATCAATTTTCTCTGAAACTATGGGATTTTTTTTACCAATTTGGACAAGATAATAAATTTTTGTTTTTTGAAGAAAAAATGTTAAAGCTGGTTTTAACATTTTTTTTTATATACCCATTACGATTTTTTTTAAATTGTTGAAATTTCTAACCAAATACTTTGAAAAACGAGTCAATCGAAAGATTATTGAATTTTGGTGAATTTCAATCCAGTTTCATTTTAATAACACTTATTTTTCAATCTTGTTATTTTTCAGAAGCTTCATGAACTTCAAGCACAGGCCGTTCATCAATGACAAATGCATTCGGTGTGGTGAAGAATATCACTAAGAACAACATGGAATCATCAGGTGAGTAGATTTGGCTGTTGCATATGGATCATTTCCGTTTTTTCACTAACTGCAACTGCTGCACTAAAAATGGTATGAAAATACCAAATTTTGGTATTACCTACTTGTGCAAATATCAGCGACCAAAATTTGCTCTTGGTTGCCCAGTAATAGATGATAAAATACCATGAAATCATACCAAAATCATGTATGTAGAAGACCACAGGATTACCAAAATATGATTTTCCAAGGGCGCGGGAATACCTAAAATTAAAACCATGGCAATACCAAGTTTTGGTATACAAGCAATGTTGTAAAATCCAGAAGACCTCAACTTGGTATTGAAATGGTTTTATTTTGAGGTATTATTTTACCCTTGGAATAACATGGTTTGGTATTGTTGTGCCCTTCCACATACAAGATTTTGGTATGATTTCATGGTATTTTACCATCTATTACTGGGCAACCAAGGGCACATTTTGGTCGCTGTTATTTGCCCAAGTAATACCAAAATTTGGTATTCCCGTGTTATTTACCCCTGCTCGGGGTTTTTCAATGCTGTTTGTTCAACGATATACATCTGTTCTCTGTGATTTAATTGGGTCCTAAAATGAAGCTTAGATTGCTGATATTATTGTTTACAGCGATAAAGCTTATTTTTCTGAGTACAATGACTTTTTGTATGACCACAAAGAGTTTAAAATGGATTTTTGAATCAATTTTGAAAAATTATCCTCACGGTCCTTCTTGACAGAAAAGCTCCTACTTGACAGCTCGTTCCAAGGGGACCATAGTTGATCCATCGAAAAAATGTTGTCTTGTCAAAAAAAAAAATTTGCGTTAAAATGAAAAAAATGTGATCAGAAATGGTTTTTAATCGTGTTTTTTACTGTTCTACATAAAAATTTTCATAGGGCTTTAGTACCCAATTAAAATATCCGTTCAAAAACATAACGCCTGAAAAAAAACATAACGCCTGCTACCCTTAGGAAAATCTAACAACAACAACCGTAACGCAGCCACAAAATTCAATGACATTTGTTCGGACTGCGTCCTCTGGATTACTCTGTGGCTACATACTTTATTAACAGGTTATCATTAAATTTTAGTGATCATAGATCCAAAAAAAAGAAAAATTGCAACGCAGCGCAAGTAACTTGAAAAGCAACTAAAAATATAAGAAGTTTTGTAAATAAAGCTGTTTTATAGCAAATACTGAAAAACAAAAAAAAAACATATTTTTTGTTGAATTTAAGATAACTCCGACTCCGACTCCAACTCCGGGTAGTCAGAAATTTTCGGCTCCGACTCCGACTTCAGCTAATAAAATTTAGCCGACTCCGGCTCCGACTCCAGCTGTTCGAGTTTTGACGACTCCGACTCCGACTCTAGGCTTCCCAAAAAGACCCGACTTCACCGACTCCGGCTCCGACTCCGACTCCACAGCCCTGATTTAAATATTCGTTACCTCATTCATTGGTTGGTCTAGATTTCATCCTGTCCGGAATCTGTTTTTTTCACAAAATATAATTCAAGAGTTTTTTTTTATTAGGTCCTATAAACATATGAAAGACAATAGTTTATTGGTCCTTTTAAAAAAAAACTCTGGAATTGTACTTTCAAAAAAACTTTATCACGTTGGAGACCCACGAAAATTAAACTGTCATTGATTTTTATCAACGCATGCCAAGATTTTTTCACGCACTGAATGTCGCCTTTTTGAATAATATTTTCATCCGAAAATCTGCTGATTGATAGTGGATTTCCGGTAAAACACGCATTATATTTTATATCCACTGGGACGCGGGCCCAACTAAATATTTTATGATAAACATCCCCGCACAAATGCCGGACCACAATGACCACAGTTTTTGAAGCGTAAACCCAGTCCGGTGTCACCGGGGGCGACCGATTTCGCGAGTTATAATCCACCTCATATTATGCGTATTTGTATGTGTGTGTGTGTGTGTGTGTGTTTGTGTGCCAAATGCCAACATCATAAAACACATCAAAACAGATGCACCAACCCCGCGGAAGAGAAAAAGTGAGAGCTTCAAACGTGTCATGAATGTTTAATGATGGCTAAATGAAAATATTTTCGCTGAAATAGTTTGGAATCGCATTAAGCGAGGGAAAATTGGGAAATTATTTAAGTAGAGTTGTTGAGCTGCCGGAAAATCTCTTTATACAACCGGACTGATTCGACACTTGATACAGGATTGTTTAGTTCATAACAATTAGAGTTCCATGCCTAATTCTCTGTAATGATCTACCCAACTCTGCTTCAACAGAGTCGTCTAATGAACTTAGTGTTGCTTTCCATTGTATGCTCGCTCATTGCTTATTCTGAATTCTTCTTGTTTCCGCTCTAATTACATTCCCAGGGCTTACTTACGTGACGTAATCGAGACAGCCCACATGTTCTTCAAAATGCTAGAAAAGTATTGCCAGGGGACCGGTGGCGTGCGTGTCCAGAGTAAGAAGCGCGCCAAGCCCAAACGCAACAACAACAAGGACAAAGCCTCTCAGCAGCCGGAGATGGATGTAAGTAGATAGGGGTAAAGAGTGCTGTTTTGGGATTTCAGGTGTAAATTTTGTCATTTGAGTTTCTAGAATACTTGTTTCTATTACACTTAAGCGATTTTTTCAACGCAAAGAGCAATTGATTTAAACCGAAACCTCTCCCAAAGAGTTACTCCAAAATCAAATTCTTTACCCCTTTACAGTGTACTAATTTCATCCTAAACGGCTTTCACTGAATGTGGCGCGTGGGATGCTACCACTGTTGCAACATTCTTCGCCAACTCTCGCTCCACAACAGAGACTGTAATTAATTTTATTTTCCTTCTTTCATTTTCCTACCCAACAAAACGACTTTCCATGGGACCATTGCGCCGCGTTCGTGTCATTCCGGTGCGCTCTCCCCAGCTGGAGAGTTTAGAGGGGCTGTGGCTGACAATGGCTGGCGAAGTTTCGACATGTCTGGCTAATCAGATTACACTGCCAGAGGAGGATCATCCGATTCCGTTCGACGCCGCGTCCGACGTTCCAATCGACGATCAAAAGTACGTTCCAGCGATGGAATCCTTTCGCCAGGACTTGCGAGAATTAATCCCTCTTCTCTTCTTCTTTTTAATCAACTCAGGGGCGACTGCATGATACGGATTCACTCGCTGCTCCGGGATGGAAAATACGAACATGCAATTATTTTAATGCGATCTGCCAGGTAAGTGAAATGAATTATAGTGTTCCTAGCAAAACAGCGAGAAAGCAAAAGATCTTTTCGTGTGCTACGACTGGTCAACGCGTTCATAAATCTTAATTTATTATTTAATTAAATGTATCGTGATAATGTTCAACGTTGGTGGTGTGAAACGATAAATAACGGTGCCGTGAGACACTCTTACAGAGGGTGGTGCACCGAATTCTAGTTTTGCATTAAATAAATTATTTAATTAATTAATTGCATAGTTTTGCATACTGAAATTAAATAAATACAACTTGTAGTTAAAATATAAACAGTTTGTGATTCATTTTTTTATAACAATTAAGTTATAATATGTGAACATATGGATTTCTATCTCAGAGAAATTAGCAAAAAATTAACAAAAAAATCGAAAATTTAAAAAAATTCAAAAGATTTAAAAATTAAAAAAAAATAAAAATTTTAAAAGTTTTAAATATTTTAAAAATTGAAAAAAAAATCAAAAATTGCAAAAAAAATTAAAAAAAATCAAAAGTTTTAAATTTTAACCCTTAACTCAAAACCGATTTTATTCAAAATTGTTCAGTCCTTAGTTTCTATTTTTTCTTGACACCCTGAAGAAGGACCATCCATAAACTACGTGGACACTTTTTTAAATCTCAGACCTCCGCCCCTCCCCCCCCCCCCTCGTGGACAATTTCCATCACAACAAATCTTTTTTGTAAAGTGTTTATGGATAGCCCTATGATTCTTTCCAAATGTTAAAAGCTTAAAAAAAGAATATTAATAAATCTAATTTACGATCATATAACTCATGCATCCAAATATTTTTTTTTTCAGCCAGGTCTAGATCTGCTGAAATCGGCACAATTTTACCTGGCCGCGTGCCCTTTTTTGCGCCCTTGAGTCTAGCTGGCAATAAAATATCCCACACTAACACCAAACCGTTTTTTTTTCTTTTCCTCTCCTCCGCAGAGAAGTTTGGCCCGAGGATGATTGTTTCGGATCGCTAACATCCGCACCGGAAGATGAATTAATGTTGCTCAAGGAGATTTTCTTGGCAAATCTACCCCGAGTGGCAGGTAAGTGGTCTCTCCTTCCTCTCTCTTTTTAGGAAAACAACTGTTCGCCTACGTGGCCACACGGCCGACCCAGATAAATAACTTTTGATAGCATCCTTTTGCCAAATATTCTCCCTCTCCCTCGTGGTATTATTTATTGGGGGTGATTTGCAATAAACGTTTGCAGCAATATTTTCAGCTTGGTGCGTAAATTTCTGCTTGAAATTTTAATGCTCAATCGATTTTTGAAAATCCATTCCCAACCCTGCTGGCTGCCATCACATCAGCTGCTGGTGATAGTTATCCAGAGCGTGGTCGGGGGTCGTTGGGGTATGTGTGGGTAACCGTGATTGAAAAAGTTGGTCTCTACCACGTGGTTATTTTGTGTGCCGATGCATCAGCAGCAGCAGCAACAGCAGCATGCATTCATAAAACGACCATAATGGGGCGAGCCGCATTTATTTGCAATCTTCGAAGCCGCACTGTTTCGGGAAATTTTCATCGAACTTTTGACATTGAGGAGCAAAAAAATGGGAAAATACAAAGGGAAAACTAAACTACTATATGACCATGAAGGTTGGCCACATTTTTGGGAGGGAGAGAGAACGGAAAGTTTTTCGTTTTCAGCCCTCCGGGAAGTTGGCTTACTGGCCAGTGACGTAGATCAGGAAATGTGTAAGAATGAGAGATTAAAATAAAGTTGCGCAGATCAAACATTATAAATAATTGCAGAACATTTATGTTGTTTAAGCAATCAGACATTTTTCGTCGTGGTGTATTGAATATTCAAAATCTAGGAATTTATTTTTGGATTTTCTGTTACAAAGACTTTATGGAATTTAAAAATTGCCGAATGATTTGCAACTTTTTGATGATCCCCGCATGTTTGGTTGTCAATTGAAAACAGCAATTTTCTTCAAGAAATATCCCGGGACAATCCCAAAATTCAACAGTTTTCCAATCCCTTGGCACGTGGGAACGCCTCTGCCGCGGAAAACTGTTGAGGAATAGAACGGGCCCGTCTTCGGCACATTTATATTCAATGCCATGCGATCCATTATGCATGAACGTTCGTTCCTCCAGTCGTCCCAGGTTCCGATGCACACATTCTGTATATGTAGGATACGTTATACCGCGGGGGTTGTTCTCCGGTTTGACTGGTTCCTCGTGCGCTCGAGGGGCGCGGAATGGCATCGGGATGGATGGATCTGTAGGTACAAAATAATAGAAATCTTTTGTTCCTCGGCTCTTGTGTTCGGTGGTGGATCGCTCAAGTAATGCATCTTTTATGAGCCGCCAGAGGCTTTAAATCAGTCGCTCGGCTGTTCACTCCAGTGATGGGGCACTTTATTTTCTTCGAGACTCTCGTGTGCAAGTGTTCTGGTATGTATCGCGAGTGGAAAATGCATTTGAAGAGTCAATTTCACTGAAAATAGAAAAAATGTGGTGGATGAAACCTAACATTAGTTTGTTTTGAATTTTTTTATACGCAATTAACTGTTTTACATCATTAAACATAAAATTTTCAAAACAACATATGAGTCATGGGTTTTCTATGCAGAAATCGAGATAATCGAGATAATCGAGATTTATCAGTAAACGTTTAGAATTGTGTATCAGAATAATTCGTCGAGAAAATGTCGACGAAAAAAAAAACATGGTTTATGGATTGTTGACGATCTATCGATATCTACCAGTATTTATTCAATCCCCTAAAATCAATATCAAATGATTTGCTCTACAGCATTGCCTTGGAGTAGGAATCTCGCAATCGAGAACGCGATTGCAAACCTTTTTTTACACCTTAGCTTACATCCACTTCGGGATTCGAACTGACGACCTTTGGATTGTGAGTCCAATTGCCTACCAGCGACTCCACCGAGGCAGGACCCAGGGAGACGACTCCTACACCTGGACTGAGCTAACGACCTAACCTCTAGGTTAGACCGGGGACATTTACTTCCCCGTCCGACGGAAGGCGTGACCAGACAAATTTCGTCTCGGGACCTTCTGGGATCGAACCCAGGCCGACTGGATGAGAGGCATCCACGCTTACCCCTACACCACGGGTCCCGGTATATTCAATCCCCTATTATCCGAAAAAAAAAAATCATTTGAAAAGTGAAACTGCAAATCAAATCAATTTCAGCTGATTTTCGATGTTTTTTTTTCTATTTGATATTTCTAAGATTGCATTTTTTGAGCGCAACATTCTCCCAAATTTTAATCAAGATTTAAAATTTTGTTCAATAGTAACAGCTATTTTATGTTTTTCATTTTACTGTGAGGGAAAATATCCCTGAGAATTTAGGGATTTTTTTCGACCTTCGCCGAAATGAATTTCCAATTTTGTCCGTTATTTCTTTCTCAGAACATAGTCCAGGCCACCACCGAGCTTCTGAAACAAATTTGACATTGATTGAAATAACCCATCCGATTTTAGACGATGAAATGTATAGGGTTTAGTTATTAGAGCAACACATGTCTCATGGTGAGAAACATTGGAAAGTGATAAACATTGAATAAAGAAGTTGATTAGCGAAAAAATTGTGCACTGTATTCCGCCGGGGAATTGAACCCCGTTCTATCTCATACCGTGAGAACGCCAACGGAAAAAAACCACCGTGCTGAGAGGCGACCTCTTAGAACGTGATCTGTTTCTACTGGGTAATCGTATGACATTTGTTCCATGTCTCCGACGCAACCATAACACCAATTCTTTCGCTCTTCTTTTATGTCAATTTCTCTCTCTTTCCAGTGGCTCTCCGAGATCCTTGTGGATCAAGTATATTTTTAGAAGCATTTGTGTCGTTGTTCATTAGGGTCATTGGGTGAATACTGAACACCTCGACCCAAATGCGACGTATAAACGCGGTTGCCTACTTGAACAATGACAACATTTGAGTGGATTAAAGCTACCGGCTTATTTTCGCAGTAATTTTTGAGTTTTGACCCAGAAGGAGGGTAACCGTATAAATTAGAGCAACACATGTCTCATGGTGAGAAACATTGGAAAGTGATAAACATTGAATAAAGAAGTTGATTAGCGAAAAAATTGTGCACTGTATTCCGCCGGGGTAAGCAGTAAGAGCATCTCCACCGCAGAGATCTAATTGCGTGGCAAACCTATCGGTTGGATCCCCAGTTTTAGCTTTGCTCCGTACCTAATGCACGTTTCCGCACCGCTGGGAGCTAATTTGGCAACTGAATCAAGCCCACCGCGGGGATCTAATTGATTCATTTTTTAATTTTAGCCGTTTTGTTGACCAAAATCAATGAAACTATGTTCTAGTATGATAGAACATGCTTCCAATTGCATTATATGTCCTAATTGTTTGCTTACATCTATAAAATATCATTTTCAAATTTTTAAAAGAGTTCATCCGATTTGCTCCCGACATGTTTGCACCCCAACATTCGCACCGCGGGTAGCAAAGCTAAAGCTAAATTAGCCTTCGAGTTCATTCAGCGAAGAAAAAGTTCATCGGGGATCCGTCGAGTAGCCAAGATAGGTGCTCGAGAAGTCCCCGAGCTGCCGGTGGCTAATTTTTTCAGCGATTTTTAGAATTATTTGTATTCGTTTTGGTTGAAGATGCATTTATTTTGATTATCAAATTTTAATAAATATTAAAGAAATGAGTTATTTGGTTCAAAACGACTTTATTAAATTGAAAAATTGTGGAATTTATATTTATTTTGGTATTTTTTAAATAAAAAATAATCAGCCAACTATGTTTAATATAAGCAAACATGAATGTTCAAAATTTAAAAATAACTTAACCGATTTGAACATTTTTAAATTATTTATTAAAATTTAAATATAGGGTAGGGAGTAAAATAAAAATACGAATACATTTATTATTATTTTTTTTTCATTAAATTTAAAATATTTTGAATAGTAGTACCGTAAAGGCTGATACGCAGATTGGAAGGAACGCAAAACTCCATATAAAAAAATGGTCAGGGAAAGGGCAACGAAAAGATTTTTCTTAAGCGGTACGCAACTAAAAAGTAACAAAAACGAAAAGTGGCGTTTGACGTTTCTTCGCACGGTGCTTGTTTGCAATATGAATCGAAGAATTGGAATTTTCCTTTTCGAATGCGACTGAAAATCACAAACGTAATGATAATCTTGTATACGATATAATAATATTGAAAATCCCCGCCGAATCTCAAAATGCAGAATTTTGAAATTAAAAGGACAGATATAGTTTTATGGTCGAAATGGAGTAAAAAAAGAAGTTGTCTTTATAGCTGTCGGCAGACATGTCGGCCACTATTGCTAGTACCAACCAGCAACCTCTGGATTGTGAGTCCAGTGCGCTGTCCAATTGATCCACACGGACGGGATCGAAATGAAGTAAACCAGAGTGAAAAAAAACTTGACAATTATCATACAAATATCTATTTTCTGACTGAAAAACTCAATAAAAAAAAATCCTTAATTTGGAAATTAAAAATTAAAAATATGCAGAATTGAATAATAATTTTAGTATTAAAGTATTTATAAATTCAAGAGCTCAACAATTTATAAAAAAAAAACAGAAATTACAAGTCGAAATTCCAAAAGCTTAAAACTCTGAAATTTAGAAATTCGAAAATAAAAATTTACGAAAAAACACTATTTTTATCAAAAATACAAAAAAATGAATTCAAAATCAGGAATTTGAAAATTTAAGAAATTAAGAATTTAAAAATCTGGGAAATTAAGAATTCTAGAATTTAAGAATTTAAGAATTTAAGAATTTAAGAATTTAAGAATTTAAGAATTTAAGAATTTAAGAATTTAAGAATTTAAGAATTTAAGAATTTAAGAATTTAAGAATTTAAGAATTTAAGAATTTAAGAATTTAAGAATTTAAGAATTTAAGAATTTAAGAATTTAAGAATTTAAGAATTTAAGAATTTAAGAATTTAAGAATTTAAGAATTTAAGAATTTAAGAATTTAAGAATTTAAGAATTTAAGAATTTAAGAATTTAAGAATTTAAGAATTTAAGAATTTAAGAATTTAAGAATTTAAGAATTTAAGAATTTAAGAATTTAAGAATTTAAGAATTTAAGAATTTAAGAATTTAAGAATTTAAGAATTTAAGAATTTAAGAATTTAAGAATTTAAGAATTTAAGAATTTAAGAATTTAAGAATTTAAGAATTTAAGAATTTAAGAATTTAAGAATTTAAGAATTTAAGAATTTAAGAATTTAAGAATTTAAGAATTTAAGAATTTAAGAATTTAAGAATTTAAGAATTTAAGAATTTAAGAATTTAAGAATTTAAGAATTTAAGAATTTAAGAATTTAAGAATTTAAGAATTTAAGAATTTAAGAATTTAAGAATTTAAGAATTTAAGAATTTAAGAATTTAAGAATTTAAGAATTTAAGAATTTAAGAATTTAAGAATTTAAGAATTTAAGAATTTAAGAATTTAAGAATTTAAGAATTTAAGAATTTAAGAATTTAAGAATTTAAGAATTTAAGAATTTAAGAATTTAAGAATTTAAGAATTTAAGAATTTAAGAATTTAAGAATTTAAGAATTTAAGAATTTAAGAATTTAAGAATTTAAGAATTTAAGAATTTAAGAATTTAAGAATTTAAGAATTTAAGAATTTAAGAATTTAAGAATTTAAGAATTTAAGAATTTAAGAATTTAAGAATTTAAGAATTTAAGAATTTAAGAATTTAAGAATTTAAGAATTTAAGAATTTAAGAATTTAAGAATTTAAGAATTTAAGAATTTAAGAATTTAAGAATTTAAGAATTTAAGAATTTAAGAATTTAAGAATTTAAGAATTTAAGAATTTAAGAATTTAAGAATTTAAGAATTTAAGAATTTAAGAATTTAAGAATTTAAGAATTTAAGAATTTAAGAATTTAAGAATTTAAGAATTTAAGAATTTAAGAATTTAAGAATTTAAGAATTTAAGAATTTAAGAATTTAAGAATTTAAGAATTTAAGAATTTAAGAATTTAAGAATTTAAGAATTTAAGAATTTAAGAATTTAAGAATTTAAGAATTTAAGAATTTAAGAATTTAAGAATTTAAGAATTTAAGAATTTAAGAATTTAAGAATTTAAGAATTTAAGAATTTAAGAATTTAAGAATTTAAGAATTTAAGAATTTAAGAATTTAAGAATTTAAGAATTTAAGAATTTAAGAATTTAAGAATTTAAGAATTTAAGAATTTAAGAATTTAAGAATTTAAGAATTTAAGAATTTAAGAATTTAAGAATTTAAGAATTTAAGAATTTAAGAATTTAAGAATTTAAGAATTTAAGAATTTAAGAATTTAAGAATTTAAGAATTTAAGAATTTAAGAATTTAAGAATTTAAGAATTTAAGAATTTAAGAATTTAAGAATTTAAGAATTTAAGAATTTAAGAATTTAAGAATTTAAGAATTTAAGAATTTAAGAATTTAAGAATTTAAGAATTTAAGAATTTAAGAATTTAAGAATTTAAGAATTTAAGAATTTAAGAATTTAAGAATTTAAGAATTTAAGAATTTAAGAATTTAAGAATTTAAGAATTTAAGAATTTAAGAATTTAAGAATTTAAGAATTTAAGAATTTAAGAATTTAAGAATTTAAGAATTTAAGAATTTAAGAATTTAAGAATTTAAGAATTTAAGAATTTAAGAATTTAAGAATTTAAGAATTTAAGAATTTAAGAATTTAAGAATTTAAGAATTTAAGAATTTAAGAATTTAAGAATTTAAGAATTTAAGAATTTAAGAATTTAAGAATTTAAGAATTTAAGAATTTAAGAATTTAAGAATTTAAGAATTTAAGAATTTAAGAATTTAAGAATTTAAGAATTTAAGAATTTAAGAATTTAAGAATTTAAGAATTTAAGAATTTAAGAATTTAAGAATTTAAGAATTTAAGAATTTAAGAATTTAAGAATTTAAGAATTTAAGAATTTAAGAATTTAAGAATTTAAGAATTTAAGAATTTAAGAATTTAAGAATTTAAGAATTTAAGAATTTAAGAATTTAAGAATTTAAGAATTTAAGAATTTAAGAATTTAAGAATTTAAGAATTTAAGAATTTAAGAATTTAAGAATTTAAGAATTTAAGAATTTAAGAATTTAAGAATTTAAGAATTTAAGAATTTAAGAATTTAAGAATTTAAGAATTTAAGAATTTAAGAATTTAAGAATTTAAGAATTTAAGAATTTAAGAATTTAAGAATTTAAGAATTTAAGAATTTAAGAATTTAAGAATTTAAGAATTTAAGAATTTAAGAATTTAAGAATTTAAGAATTTAAGAATTTAAGAATTTAAGAATTTAAGAATTTAAGAATTTAAGAATTTAAGAATTTAAGAATTTAAGAATTTAAGAATTTAAGAATTTAAGAATTTAAGAATTTAAGAATTTAAGAATTTAAGAATTTAAGAATTTAAGAATTTAAGAATTTAAGAATTTAAGAATTTAAGAATTTAAGAATTTAAGAATTTAAGAATTTAAGAATTTAAGAATTTAAGAATTTAAGAATTTAAGAATTTAAGAATTTAAGAATTTAAGAATTTAAGAATTTAAGAATTTAAGAATTTAAGAATTTAAGAATTTAAGAATTTAAGAATTTAAGAATTTAAGAATTTAAGAATTTAAGAATTTAAGAATTTAAGAATTTAAGAATTTAAGAATTTAAGAATTTAAGAATTTAAGAATTTAAGAATTTAAGAATTTAAGAATTTAAGAATTTAAGAATTTAAGAATTTAAGAATTTAAGAATTTAAGAATTTAAGAATTTAAGAATTTAAGAATTTAAGAATTTAAGAATTTAAGAATTTAAGAATTTAAGAATTTAAGAATTTAAGAATTTAAGAATTTAAGAATTTAAGAATTTAAGAATTTAAGAATTTAAGAATTTAAGAATTTAAGAATTTAAGAATTTAAGAATTTAAGAATTTAAGAATTTAAGAATTTAAGAATTTAAGAATTTAAGAATTTAAGAATTTAAGAATTTAAGAATTTAAGAATTTAAGAATTTAAGAATTTAAGAATTTAAGAATTTAAGAATTTAAGAATTTAAGAATTTAAGAATTTAAGAATTTAAGAATTTAAGAATTTAAGAATTTAAGAATTTAAGAATTTAAGAATTTAAGAATTTAAGAATTTAAGAATTTAAGAATTTAAGAATTTAAGAATTTAAGAATTTAAGAATTTAAGAATTTAAGAATTTAAGAATTTAAGAATTTAAGAATTTAAGAATTTAAGAATTTAAGAATTTAAGAATTTAAGAATTTAAGAATTTAAGAATTTAAGAATTTAAGAATTTAAGAATTTAAGAATTTAAGAATTTAAGAATTTAAGAATTTAAGAATTTAAGAATTTAAGAATTTAAGAATTTAAGAATTTAAGAATTTAAGAATTTAAGAATTTAAGAATTTAAGAATTTAAGAATTTAAGAATTTAAGAATTTAAGAATTTAAGAATTTAAGAATTTAAGAATTTAAGAATTTAAGAATTTAAGAATTTAAGAATTTAAGAATTTAAGAATTTAAGAATTTAAGAATTTAAGAATTTAAGAATTTAAGAATTTAAGAATTTAAGAATTTAAGAATTTAAGAATTTAAGAATTTAAGAATTTAAGAATTTAAGAATTTAAGAATTTAAGAATTTAAGAATTTAAGAATTTAAGAATTTAAGAATTTAAGAATTTAAGAATTTAAGAATTTAAGAATTTAAGAATTTAAGAATTTAAGAATTTAAGAATTTAAGAATTTAAGAATTTAAGAATTTAAGAATTTAAGAATTTAAGAATTTAAGAATTTAAGAATTTAAGAATTTAAGAATTTAAGAATTTAAGAATTTAAGAATTTAAGAATTTAAGAATTTAAGAATTTAAGAATTTAAGAATTTAAGAATTTAAGAATTTAAGAATTTAAGAATTTAAGAATTTAAGAATTTAAGAATTTAAGAATTTAAGAATTTAAGAATTTAAGAATTTAAGAATTTAAGAATTTAAGAATTTAAGAATTTAAGAATTTAAGAATTTAAGAATTTAAGAATTTAAGAATTTAAGAATTTAAGAATTTAAGAATTTAAGAATTTAAGAATTTAAGAATTTAAGAATTTAAGAATTTAAGAATTTAAGAATTTAAGAATTTAAGAATTTAAGAATTTAAGAATTTAAGAATTTAAGAATTTAAGAATTTAAGAATTTAAGAATTTAAGAATTTAAGAATTTAAGAATTTAAGAATTTAAGAATTTAAGAATTTAAGAATTTAAGAATTTAAGAATTTAAGAATTTAAGAATTTAAGAATTTAAGAATTTAAGAATTTAAGAATTTAAGAATTTAAGAATTTAAGAATTTAAGAATTTAAGAATTTAAGAATTTAAGAATTTAAGAATTTAAGAATTTAAGAATTTAAGAATTTAAGAATTTAAGAATTTAAGAATTTAAGAATTTAAGAATTTAAGAATTTAAGAATTTAAGAATTTAAGAATTTAAGAATTTAAGAATTTAAGAATTTAAGAATTTAAGAATTTAAGAATTTAAGAATTTAAGAATTTAAGAATTTAAGAATTTAAGAATTTAAGAATTTAAGAATTTAAGAATTTAAGAATTTAAGAATTTAAGAATTTAAGAATTTAAGAATTTAAGAATTTAAGAATTTAAGAATTTAAGAATTTAAGAATTTAAGAATTTAAGAATTTAAGAATTTAAGAATTTAAGAATTTAAGAATTTAAGAATTTAAGAATTTAAGAATTTAAGAATTTAAGAATTTAAGAATTTAAGAATTTAAGAATTTAAGAATTTAAGAATTTAAGAATTTAAGAATTTAAGAATTTAAGAATTTAAGAATTTAAGAATTTAAGAATTTAAGAATTTAGGAATTTAAGAATTTAAGAATTTAAGAATTTAAGAATTTAAGAATTTAAGAATTTAAGAATTTAAGAATTTAAGAATTTAAGAATTTAAGAATTTAAGAATTTAAGAATTTAAGAATTTAAGAATTTAAGAATTTAAGAATTTAAGAATTTAAGAATTTAAGAATTTAAGAATTTAAGAATTTAAGAATTTAAGAATTTAAGAATTTAAGAATTTAAGAATTTAAGAATTTAAGAATTTAAGAATTTAAGAATTTAAGAATTTAAGAATTTAAGAATTTAAGAATTTAAGAATTTAAGAATTTAAGAATTTAAGAATTTAAGAATTTAAGAATTTAAGAATTTAAGAATTTAAGAATTTAAGAATTTAAGAATTTAAGAATTTAAGAATTTAAGAATTTAAGAATTTAAGAATTTAAGAATTTAAGAATTTAAGAATTTAAGAATTTAATAATTTAAGAATTTAAGATCAGGATTGCATGTTTTCGAATCCGTATTGGCTTATTTAAAATGTTTTGCTTGAATTTTGCTTTTATTCAATACAACCCACTGAGAATTTTGGCTCGAGCCTCGAGTCGATCTGGCTCGAGATCGAGCCTGAATCGAGTCGAGGCTCGAGCCAAAATTCTCAGTGGGAAATGACTTGTCTCTTGCATGTCCAGCAGTTGATCGACAATGCGTTGACCAAAATTAATCAAACACAGCCCCAATCTGACCTCAAAAACTAAACTGCATCACCCCAGATTGCCAAAGGGTGGCGAAAAGTCATTTTTCATGCGTAAACTTGCAGCACAGGAGGGAAAATATCTCCAAACTCGAAGAATTGAAATCGAAAAATCAATCATCACTCCTAATGTAAACATTTACTGACGTGAGCAGGAAAAAAAATCTTTTGGCACATTGGCCTAATTACATTGTTTTGCTTGAAAAAACCATCCGTCAGACGATTTGCTCCCGGTAGATCCCGGAGCTAACCTGAGTTTTGTTTAGATTCGGATGAACACGGATGAACTCGAACCTAAATTAGCTCTCGCACAAGTACCGCGGTGGGCTTGACGCGGGTGCCAAATTAGCTTTGCAACGCAATTAGGTCCCTGCGGTGGAGATGCCCTAAGGACTGGCGCATTAGCCCACTCGGCCATCAGACCGATGTAAAGCTGTAAGGATAAACGCATATATGAGCTTGACATTTCGGTCAAGTAGGTTTCCCACACTGATGGGCTACATATTTCAGGGTGTAAAATCACATAAAATTGCATAAAATAATGCAATATTTATCATACACCCAGGCCTTTTACACGCAGCTGGATTACTACTTTTTTTACTGTGGAACATCACGTCTATCTTCATAGTTAGATAAAATGATCAAGAAAATTTCGACGGATGAATAAAAAAGTGGTTTTCGAAAGGTGATATATTTTTAGTGGAAGTCATTTTGAGATATTGTGGCCTACTAAAACTTCACCTGTCCTGTTTTTTTTATTTTTTTTATTTTTTTTTATTCATTTATCTTTTTGTTTTTATATTTTTTATCATTCTATTATGCTCACCATACTCAATTGTTAACTTAACGCACTCAATAAAAAATATACATCATAACAAATTATGGATGGTACCGTGTATCCTATCATAACAGGACTGAAAAAGTGGAATTCGTTCCTACGAGAAGCGCAGGAAGAGTAAATCAAATCAATCAATTTGGCAAATGAGACCCTGCTGCCCGGGCGGCTGGCTATCAACAAGCCTTTCTAGTCGCCCCAGCCGCCAGTCAGTGATGATGCATTACAGAGAGCTGCAAAAGCGAAATATTTTACGGTGCGTAGATTGTACATCAATAACAGCTTTTTGCCGGCCAAGGCTGGTATGAATTTGCGATGACAAACAAGGTCCTTCGTCCAATGGTTGGCCCCGAACACGCCCTGACATACTGAAGTATCACGAAGGAAAAAAAAAAGTTCGGACGGAGAGTTGAATACGGTGTGGCCCGGCCGTAAATCTATGCATGACGTTGTGTAACCATTCGGAACGTAATGTATTTTTGATGTACTGGATGCCAATGAATGTGTCGTCCCGATGTTGGATGGATGTGATCTCGTATGCTAAATTGATAGGCCAGAATCATTCGATTCGTATACGGACTGGGCTTGTACGATTGACGATGGATGAATGGATGTGTTCTGATGCCGCCCTGACGATCTCCGACTCTGACGCCTGTACTTGTACTCGTAAATATGTATACTTTTATTATACACCACACCTCCTTTCCATCACACGCTAAAGTCTATCGTTTTCGTACACGATATGACTTGCAATTTATTGCTGGATGTCACACTCTCTGACACGTGTGTCACGTTCTTGTGACTACATAATGTAATATCGAGCAGCAAAAATATACAATACCATCAAATGATAATATGCAAAATAAGCTTATCCATTCTGTTGAAATTCCTCCAGGAAGAGCATATTCTAAATTGGCTTGTTAGCTTCTGCATGGGTTCTTCTATGATGCAATAACAAAGCTTTGCTTTGACTAATGATAACAATATTATCATAACATTTACAGGACTCAATCACCGACAGCAAAATTGCTAAATATGTCTAATCAATCGGTTGAAAGCTTCAAAAGTATTTTGACCAAAAGGCAATCGATGTCTCTTTTGTGTAATTTGAACTGAAAAGGGATAACATCACAATTAGATTGCCCTTTTCACATTTATGTCGGTGAAATCTAGATTCTCATGTCACATATGATTAATAAAGATGTTTGGAACATCCTATAGTACAGTCATCCTACATATTCGGAACACCCACAAATTCGGAACACTTTTGTGGTAATTTGTCAATAGAAATACAAAATACAACTTTACTGCCGACCCTGCTATTTTTAGGGCCTTTATTTGGACATTCTCTTGCTATTTCTCTAGTAAAAGTTATGCTTTTAAAACAAAAACTGCATTTCAAGACTTTTTTATCCAGAGCACCAAAACACTGCCTCCAAATTGCCTGTTCCATGATTGTGGGATGTTATTGTGCCTCCCACAATTGTGGAACACCTGAATTTAACTGATATTTTCACAAAAAAGTTATCAGAACATTCATAAAACATTACTAAGCATGAGTTTGATTGATTTCAGAGTGCAAAGTCATTATTTTGACAAAAATATGTACTCCTGGAGAGAAAAAAAAGTTTGTTTACGTCGTAAGAAAAATGTGTTCCGAATTTGTGGATTTCAAGGGTCAATGTTTTTCTTTGAAAACTTGATATAAAACGTAGAAATGTACAGCCGGTCTATACATCAATCGAAAGATCACAAGAAAAGCTTTCACAAGAAGGTAAAAGCAAATCATTATGTTCAATTATCGATTTTCTATGAGTTGTTGAACATTGGCCGATCTGTAAACTGTTTCGAATATGAGGGATGACTGTACGTTACTCATTGGCATTGCAGTGAGCTAAAATCAACATAGAACAATATTGTATTAGCTCATCGTTGCTTTGCATTTGTTTGGTAACCAGAAACTGATGAAAATTCATCATTTATTGATGTAACACTTTTTTTTGCCATAAAATCTGTCACCATTGCCTGATGAATATTACCATCATTTTTTTCTGTGTGGCGTTCGCTCGGGTTTCAATCAAATCTTTTGAAGTTTTCAGCATAAGAAGTCAGAGTATTATTTGTAGTGAACGGATTTGGCTGAAATCGCTGAATTTTTTTTTTTTTTTTTGAATTAAATATACTTTATTGAATCTTTCTTATAATAATTACATTTGGTTTACATAATAAGTGGTCAGCTGTGGCTCTTCAGCTTTAGTTTGCTTTTCGTGATTTAAACACTGTTCATATTCATAACTTTAAAAGTATATGATTTATCATTTTTGTAACACTAGGTACAATGAAGAAAAAAAAAATTAAGAAAACATAACCTAACCTAAAACTAACTTAATCTTACCATAAACTAAACCAATCCTTGAATCAAGGGGTATTCAGATATAGCACATTTTTCCCTGAATTTCAAACATTTTTCTTGAATCTTCTGATCCAACATTTTTACTTCTGCTAATTCATGAACCTCACTTGATCTAGTCCAGCCAGGAACATTCAAAACCATTTTGAGTACCTTGTTTTGGACACGCTGGAGCTTCAATTTATGAGTTCTAGCGCAACACTCCCAAACAGGTACTGCATACTCAATAACGGGGTAAATTATTTGTTTGTAAACTGCTAGCTTATTTTTCAAAGATAACTTTGATTTTCTGTTAATTAAAGGATACAAACACCTGATGAGAATGCTGCACTTGTTCAATATTTTATCTACATGCTGTCGAAACAATAGTTTCGAGTCAAGTATGAGACCTAAATATACAACTTCCTTTGACCAGGGTATTGAAACATCATTCATTTTAATCAAAACATCATCCTTTGGGACAAATCGGGCCGATTTGGAAAGTGGAAAAATGATGGTTTGAGTTTTGGCTGCATTTATGCGAATTTTCCAGTCGCCAAAGTATTCGGAAAGAACGTCAAGACCCTTCTGAAGACGGCCGACTAAATATCTGGTTATTTTACCCTTATAAATAACGGCAGTGTCATCAGCAAAAAGTGACAACACACCATTACCAGGAAGAGTAGGCAAATCAGATGTAAAAATATTGTACAGAAGTGGGCCAAGAATACTTCCTTGGGGAACCCCAGCATCAATGTTGAATAATCCAGAAGCAATCCCATTCAGAAAAACCCTGAACGATCTCTCCGAAAGATAGTGCTGGATAATTTTGATAAGATACATTGGAAAACCGTATAAATACAGTTTATGTATCAAACCATCATGCCAAACATTGTCAAAAGCCTTCTCAACATCCAACAAAGCCATAGCAGTTGATTTAGACTCAAGCTTGTTCTGCTTGATGATTTTAGTTACTCTCGTAAGCTGATGAGCAGTATTATGCCCCTTTCGGAAGCCAAACTGCTCATTCAAAATTATATTATTATCGTTGGTAAAATCCAAAAGCCTTGAATAGATGACCTTCTCAAAGAGTTTGGACAGACTACTCAAAAGACTAATGGGACGATAACTTGTTGGCGATGTTGGATCTTTTTGAGGCTTCAAAATTGGTATGACTTTGCCCAGCTTCCAATTGGTGGGGAAGTAAGCAAGTTGCAAACATTTATTGAAAATATTGGCTAGATGTTGAAAGAACTGATCACTCTGTTTTTTCAACACTAGATTAAAAATGTTATCAAAGCCAGGAGCTTTCATATTTTTCATTTGTTTAACTGCAACTTTGACTTCCTCACCAGAAACATGGGAATCTGCAGGAAATTCAAAGGTAGAGTCATTGATTGTTGAAATACTATTGGCAACTGATGTTTCTTTACGGCTGGTCATGGAAGCGCCAAGATTATGTGAACTAACAAAATGAAGCCCAAGTGCATTTGCCTTTTCCTCGGATGTAATCAAAGGAGAATCCTCAACAATAAGAGGAGGAATAGGCTTTGGTTTGTTTTTAAGAACTTTTGAAAGTTTCCAAAATGGTTTTGAATAATTCCCAAGCTGGCTTACATGTTTTGAAAATTCTTGATTTCTAATATTGTCAAGTCGGTCTTGTATGATTTTGTTCAAATTGTTAACTGAAATCTTTTTGTCATAGTCCCCAGTCCGTTGATATTGTCTCCTATAAACATTCCTAAGTCTAATCAAGTGTTTAGTATCTACGTCAATATCAGTTACCTTAAAATTAACAGGAACCTCCCGAACATTGGCAGCCTCTGCTTGGTTGATAGCCTGCTGGATCACCTCCAGCGAACGATCAATATCAGCAGAAGTTTCCGGGTGTTGATCATAGTCGATGTTGCTGTCTACCACTTGCTGAAACTGCTGCCAGTCAACGTTGTGGTAATCTTTCCGGGTTGGTTGCCGCTGTGGAGTAACGGAAGCTCCAACCTCCACAACCACCGGATAGTGATCAGAACTCAACTCTTCAAACACCTCAGGATGAGCCACGTTCTCAGCCATATTGGTAATGAAGAAATCGATGATTGAGTGATTCCCAGACCGAGCCACCCTCGTTGGACGATCCGGACTCACAACGTTGTAGTATCCGTTTTGCAGATCGTTGTGCAGAATCACTCCGTTCCGATTCCTCCTGCTGTTGCCCCAAACTTCATGCTTCGCGTTGAGGTCACCAGCGATGATGTACTTTGCGCTCCGCCGTGTCAGCTTCTGGATATCGCTCTTCAGTTTTGCTGCTGAACCATCTCTGGAATTCACCTGACGTGGGCAGTATGCAGCAATGAAGAGTACTGGGCCAACCGAAGTGGGAATTTCCACCCCAACGGCCTCGATGATGTCCAGCTTAAAGTGTGGCAGCCGGCGTGGCTTGAGATCACGATGAACAGCGACAAGCACACCTCCTCCTCCAGAGGTGGTCCTATCGAGCTGCGTCGCGATCTTGTAGTTTTGCAGATAAACTTTTTCACCGGGCTTCAGATGAGTTTCCGTGATGGCAGCTACGTCGATCTCCTTCTCGCGAAGAAAATCCACCAGCTCTAAGTTCTTCCTCCTAATGGAGCAAGCGTTCCAATTCAGCAGCTTGAGGGACCTACGATCCATACTGGATGACGAACGAGGTCAGCACTTCAATCTGCTGGGTCTTGGTTTTGCATCCACGCAGTGCAGCGGACATCTGTTTGAAAATATTGAGGAGTTCGGTTGAGGTGTAAAGATCATTACCATTTTCCTCAACTGCTGGTTCTTGGGTTGGTCTTGGCTCCTGGCTGAAGCCCGGTGGTGGCGGTCTCGGCTCCTGGCTGGAACCCGGCCGTGGATGATTCATCTCAGCTCTCTTCCTGGGATCCAACGGCAACGGTGCCAAGTTCGGGACCTGGCGTCGCGGTTGAAGAGGTGGAAAATTTTGCTCCACCAGGGCTGGAGGAGTTCTACGACGCTGAGGCTGATTCTTCGTCGATGCTTGCTGCCGAATTTTCACGAACTCAGCTCTCTTGGGGCACTTTCGGTCGGTTGACGAATGCTCACCGTTGCAGTTGAGGCACTTCACCAGCGAATCTTGGATGCACTGGGACGTGATGTGCGCATCAGTACCACATTTGGCGCAACGACGCTTCAGGTGGCAGTTCTTACCTCCGTGCCCGAAGCCCAGGCAGTTGAAGCATTGTGTGACGTCACGATGCACTGGTCGGTATCGCTCCCACGACACGATAATGTTGAAAACCGCTCGGATTGCCTTCAGCTCAGGAAGCGTCGTCGATCCCTTAGCCAAATGCAGCAGGTAGAGCTGGTCACGGTACTTGATGTCTTTGTTGCGTCGGCTCATTTTGTGCACGGCCAACACATCCAGTTTCAAAACTTTTAGCTCGGCAGCTAATTCCTCCACTGGCATGTCGTACAGACCTCTGACGACGATTTTGTACGGCTTATCCATGACGACATCATGGGTAAAGTACTCCGCCTCGTTTTCGGTCAAGTAATCCTTGACCAGTTGATAGTGCTGCCTGGATTGCACCAGCACCTTAAATCCGTCCTGACACAGACGAATGTTGCCTTGGACTTTCCCAGACTTGATGAGTTCAACAAGCCCCGCACGAAAGTCGATCGTTGCTGCTGATTGCCTCACATAAAAAGGAGGCAGTTTCTCCTTTCGCTGTTTCACTTCATTCTCCTTTGCTTCCGCTACCTGGTCCTCGTCAGGCAGTCCAGCGAACTTGTTGTTCTTCAATAGCTGCTCCTCGTGGGACGAAGAGTTCTCCTCCTCCTCATCCATCGGTACAGTACCGTCGCTCTTTTTCGTCTTTTTGCTGTTCGATGTCACTTCCAAAAGCACCTTCCTTTTGGAAATTCCCGGTTTTTGGCCATCAGTTGAGGCCTCAACCTTCCTTTTGGAAATTCCCACTTTTTTGCCTGCTTGAGCCGCAGGTAGGGCAATATTGCCGGCGTTTTGCGCCGGGACGCGACGAGTCATGTTGATTCAGACAACCTTCACCAACGAATGCTCGGATAACAATGGCTGAAATCGCTGTGGTCCTGGCCGCTTTAAAACTTCTACCCTGCCTACGACAAAACAACTGTTACCAACCGTTTAAAGAAAAGTTAAAAATTTAGTTTTTAATTGGCTTTCTATAACAGCCTTCACAACAACTTTTTGGTGGGTTGCAAATTGCTTTCATGTTTTAATGGCTGTGTCTGTTTTGTTTTTCAAACATTATCAGCAGGGGTGGCAACCACATAAAACTCACTGAAAATAAAAAAAAGAAAGCAGAAGGAATATCCTATAACTAACTGCCATTTCGCCTCCCATAAAACATTAGATTATCGGCCAATAATAAAAGACTTATAGCCACATTGAAAATAAGTTAGCTGGAACGTGGACCGCACCATGTGTCGCTGATGTTTATAATATTTTTATTAAATTTTTATCATCATCCACTCTGGGATTCTGCACGGATCGGAATTTGCACGCAAAAAAAAGAGAAAGTTGAGTTTATTCTACCGGAACGCGCGGCCGGATAAAAGGGGTTGCAGGAATGGGGAGGCCATCGCCAGACGCCGGGAATCTCAACCTTCCGATCCGTTTAATCCCCCAGAATGGTAGACTGCTGCTGCTGCCTGTCAGACAGCGGATCAACGGTCGGACGGACGGCGAGCACGAAATTTCCCTTCATAACGTATTCTGCTATGGTTGTTTCATTATGAAATTCATCAGAAAACAATAAAACATACCTCTATACGCTGTGCAGGGATAAAAAGCGATAAGCAGAACTGGATTGGGTTGGCTGGGAGCACAGCCAGAGGCGGGGTTGATTTTGGGATGGACTTATGAGGTGATGAAATACTTCGTAGTAAAAGCAAAGAACTGCAACGGTCCAAGCCGAGCGGAACGACGGAATGACGGGCCACATCCCGTAAGTAGGCAACGGGATGAGAAAAGAGCAAATTGACCGCCTTCCTCCCTCAGCACGTGGAAAGTTTCGGAGTATTTGGACTGACCAGCTAAACTCGTTTCTGGCTTCAGGCCACTTGCTGCGAAGCCGCTGGCCGCGGAGGTCAGCAAAGTTAAATTTCCACAATGAATTTCCGCCATGTTTCCGGTGGCCGTCGGTCCGACCGGCCACTTGCCACATTCTCACGACTTTGCACCCACCCACGATCGCTATCGCGAAGAGAGTTGGAAGTAATTAAATTCCAACCATCATGAATATGCATATCAACTGCAACAGGACCTGGTCTAGTTTTTTTTAAACTACTTTTGATTAAAATTAGACTATCTTCTATATATATAAAAAATTTCGACGGTTTTGTTCGAACGCGAATCAGTTCAATACGGAGCGTCGGATCGAGGTGCTTTTTGTTGCGTTGGGTTCGTATAAGCCCAAGGAAGGTTCTTACGCCAAAAAGTTACAACTTTGGCCACTCTGGAACCGATTCCGGAAAATCGGCAGATTGTATGGGAAAAGTTACGTACACTCAAATTTTGATCACAGGAGGCTGAATTAGCAAACAAGCCAGAAACGTCAGGAAACCTAAAAAGGGCAGGACGAAGTTTGCCGGGAAGAGCTTGTAACTTATGAAAAATTACCATGTTTTTGAAATTAAATTAAAAAGAATGTTTTTTAATGTTTTTTTTTTATTAAATTAGGCCGTTGCAAATATTTATTGAAGTTCATGTCCCTCGACTCTGGTTGGGGTCGAGGAAGGGGGGCAAAAAAAAAATTAAATAACATGCCATGGTCTAACATTTGAATGTAAAAAGTGTTTTAAAGTGCATCTTTTACCTGCCCCGTTGTTTTGCAATCATTAGTTTCCAAAATATCCAATTAACGAAGAGATTTTTTTTTCGCCGATAAAAAAAAAATTTGCGGTGCTGTGCTGTACATTGGAATTCCTCAAATAAATAAAATATTTTTGATCGATCCCAGACATGCTAAATATGATTTTATATGCAGGAAAATGCATTTCTAATTGTTTTAAGTTGGCTAGACTTCTATTTCCTTTAAAATTTTGAAGTTTTTTGGAAAAAAAAATTATTTGCCTCCTACATTTTCAAACCGATTTTGAAGGGGGTGCAACGGCCTTATTCGGATCTAAAAATGTTTTGACTGTTTTACTTAATCTTTTTGAAATATTTTTTGTGCAGCTAAAAGTGAGATTGTTTAAAAATTGCATCTAGAATCACCTTTGGATGAATCGTTGAATAGTATTTGAACTTGAGGTAGACAAAAAAGCGAGCCGCTCAAAGAGCCGGTTCACCAAAAACCTTTGTATTTTTTCAAGTTTAACTATATAATTAATAGCATTTCCAACAAATTGTACTGTTTAATTTGTTTTTGAGGAAAGAAAATGTTATTTCAAATATTTCAATGCCTATAAATTATTGCTATAATTGTCCCACGGTGTTCTTTTTCAAGTTAAGGCAAGGGCTATGTCTCAACTTTTGAGAGCTGAATCGACATATTTCGTTAGGAGGTTGTCAATTGCAACTTCCTCATTCCTCGTTTGATCTGTTTTATTGACTGTGAAAGCCACAACCAACTCGCAACAAGTATACCAGTAAAAAACATCCCTCTTTATCCTTCTTTATTAATTTGCATTAAAAGACTCTTAATAGCATTTATGACAACATTTGAACACAACATGAAAGTTTTCAAACTCATTTTTTTAGTTTTTCAAGTATACTTTGGAATTACTAAAAAAGTAATGGATGCTGAATGATTTTCTAAACAAAACAAAAAATATTTTTACAAATTTGAATATAAATTTGAGTATTTCAAAATGCTTAACAAGGAAAATTTTCTAGTTACAATGGTATGCATGCGAATGTTCTTCTTATAGTATTAATTTAAATAAAACACATATTTCACAAAATCTACAGGGAAAAAGGATGCGTCGACATGCCGTACCAAACGATTCGCGTTTATTGTTATGGTCTGTAGTATGCAGGGAGAAGTGGGTAATAATGTGCACTAATCTATATATATAAAAAACTAGGTGAACCCGGCAAACTTCGTCTTGCCTTTTTTTTTCTTTTTACTTGAACTTTATCTTCTCAAAATATTTTAATGCTTTATCTTTTTTGCATTATTACCTACTATCTTTCATGGTTGCCTCTGCTTTTTTTACCTTCCTCACTGTTGTTTGTCTTTTAAATCACTCGAAACATGAACTTATTATTTTCACTTTTTAAACATATTAAATCAAACTCTTAGTAAATTTCTTTGCGTGTGTTTAGGGATTGATTTAGAAATTCAAATGTCACTCACTGGCTGAATTTTTTTTTTCGTGATCGGTTTCTTTCAAGCTGTTTTGAGTTACCATTTTTATTTTACTTTTGTGATGTTCTTCAATGGTTACGTTCTCAATTAATTTTGTACGATGCTTATAAAGTTTATTTACGGATAGTTTCAAATGTCCCAAGTCAGATTTCTTAATACATTGCCTTGACTGCGCAACTCAATCTTGCTGCTTGATTTTCGTACATGTTGCCGCATTCAAATTTAAAGTGCTTTTGCTTATTTAACTGCTGAAAATTCGCCATTAAATGTAAAGTGCTGAACTTTTTTTGTAAGAATTTCACCAATCTTTAAGTGATTGATAAGTTCCTTTTTTCTTTTTTTTTTTTTTTGGACATTGGTTTACATTTTTTAAGATGCCCTTTTTAGTGATATATCAATCACCCACTTGCTTCTGAGTTCGTTAAAAATTGGTTGTTTGTCAATGCATTAACCGGTTCCTTCCCTTTTTCCTTTGCTAATTTTGCAATCATCTGCAAAATCAAATGGCGTCTCGGGCGCGAGGTGTGACGCATATCTTTTTTGCCTGGGACGTTTTTTTTTTAAAATGCCAAAATTTTGTCCACAATAAAGCAGATGATTGCAAAATTTGCTTAAGAAAGTGTGCTCCAAACTTCAATGTTATATATATATACCAAAAGATGCGCAAGGATCTGGCCTACACGCCAGTGATGTTGAAAATAAACGTTTCAGTGGCCAAAGTGCCTCAAAAATTTACACATTTGAAAATCTAAATTTACGGGTTAAATCCTTTTTAAAATTCGAATGCAAAGCGCCAGTTCCTGTTTCGTCCAATCAATCTCATATTAGGGATTTGAGCTCAGTATGCCCTCCGGAAAAAAAAACCTCTAAATGCCCGCCAAAAAGTCATTTTTGTAACACTCTTATATACATACGACTTTAACACTTTTATTCTTATTCGCTTTTTCTTTTTCGGCAAACTTCATCCTGCCATTTTTTGGCGTTTTGTTTGAAAAATGTCCACTTTGAACTCCGAACACCTGTTGTTCAAGATGTTTGTGATTTTGTTTTGAAGCAATATATTTTGTCTATCTATTTTATCTTTTTCTCATACCGAATCAGGTATTTTTTTTTCACTCTTCTCCTCGTGGTTTATGTTTTTTATTTATTTGAGATTCATATGCTTATCATTCTTTTCTGCTATTATCTTCTTTTTTGTGATAACTAACCCAAGAGTTGTGGTACCGTATGTTTGGATTTTTCCCTTTTTTCTTTCAATAAGCAGTTTTGCATGTTTTACCCTTTTTTGTTTTTAACTGTTAGTTTTTTTTGTACTCTTTTTTATTTTATCTTCACTCCTTTTTGACTGCTATTTTGAAAGCTATAGGATTCTCTTTAAAAAAGCAACTTAATGAGTTCAGTCACGGGCAAAAACTGCAATTTTTTGTTTTCGTGTCAGCTCTTTTTTATATTTTTAATGTTTTTTCTTTGTTTCATGTTGTGTCCTATTTATATTTTTTCTCCTTTTTTTCTGTTTTGTTGAATATAAAACCAATTACAATATTACATATCTCATTTGGTTTTTCGTTAGACCTCTCACTTCTCTCCTCAAATAATCAAATAGTCCATTGAAAAGTCCTGTTTTTTTTTGTTTTCTTTTGGGTTTTTTTTTAATTGTTCATTTACCGAACATATCCTTATACTTTTTTCCTTAATTTTTTTTGATGTTATTTCAAAGAATACATTTATGTTTCCGAAGTTTTAAAGGTACGTACTTGTGTGTTACAACTTCACGGAGTACCGTTCATATTTTTTGTTTTGCTTCTTATGTACGTTTTTTTCCTCGTTTGCTTCTCTGCAATCTTATTTTACTCTTTCAATTAAAATTCTTCAAAAAAGTATTTTTTTTCGGCCTGGGTGCTCTGAAAAATGTAGGTTGGGAATCATGTTTTGTTTTTTTCCAGTGGGTAAACATTAATTTTGTTTTTTTTTTCTCTGTTTTTTGTCTGGGTTTGTTTCCTAAAAACTAAAATAATAATGAGTCAATTGAAAATTAATCAACCCACCTGCCAAATATGTTTCATTTCTCTACTGACCAAACAGCATTCCTTTTTAATGTTAATTATTAATTGACCTCCTCAAAACTGTTTGTTCCACCTGGTTCTACATTAAACTTTTCCGTTTTGACGTTTTGTTTTCTTTGATTGAATATTTATCTTGACGCCTCCTATGATCAAAATTTAGTTTTTCGTTTCATTCCCCATACAAACGGTGATGTTCCGGAATCGGTTCTAGAGTGGCCAAAATGTCAACTTATTAGCGTAAAAACCTTCCTTGGGCTTATACGAACCCAACGCAGCAAAGAGCGCTCCGATCCGACGTTCCGTTTTGAATTGATTCGCGTTCGAACAAAGCCGTCGAAATCTATCTATATATATAAAAAATTTCGATGGTTTTGTTCGAACGCGAATCAGTTGAACACGGAACGTCGTATCGAGGTGCTTTTTGTTGCGTTAGGTTCGTGTAAGACCAAGGAAGGTTTATATACTAAAAAATTGCCACTTTGGCCACTCTGGAACCGATTCCGGAAAAAATACAGATTGTATGGGAAAATTTTCGTAAAATCAAATTTTGATCCCAGGAGGCAGAATTAGCAAACAAGCAAGAAATGTCAGAAAACCAAACAAGGGCAAGACGAAGTTTGCCGGGAAGAACTTGTCTATATATTAGGGTGGGTCATTTTTTTCGAAAGTGCTCGGATCCGGCTGAAATAAAGACCATATTGTAGAGGGGACCCATAGGAACTCTCATACCAAATTTGAGCTCATTTGGTTGAAAACTGGCTTGTCGCTCGGGGGTTAAAGTTTACATGGAAATTACTATGGGAAATGCGTGATTTTACTTCAAACGCTCCTACAAGCTAAGCGACAAACTTTAACCCACACTTACACTAGGTAGCCGTGTCGGGGGTGGTCCAAGGAACATTTTTCTCTAAGGGTTCATGGTCATCCGTTCAACCCTGAGCTTGCGCAAAGCCGAAACATCCGGTGACGCCGGATTTCTGCAAAATCTCAAGTTTAACGGTCGGCGCATGCTACGAAACTATGATTGACGCATCGGAAACACGACGCCAAACGTCAACATACTAAAGTTGAAGCACGAAACAACGGTTCGCCGTCGATTTCAGTCAGTGTCCGGAAGTGTGCTGCAAAAGAAAGTGACCTGACGAGCCAGAACGGC